>NC_041226.1:43075330-43150341 GCF_002837175.3 Physeter macrocephalus | reverse complement strand
GGTATGCAATTCAAGGGATGGCCTAGCGACAAGCATCATCAGCATTATATGGGCATTTATTAGAAATGTAATATGTTATCCCCACCTCTGAACTACTGAATCATAAGTAGCATTTTTATAAGATCTTCAGGTGATTCATAGGCACATTAAATTTTAAGCAGCTCAAACTAAATTACTCTAAGCTATCTTTCTGCTCTCAGTTCTGAAAATATAAAAAATATATATTTTCAAAATAATATCCCTGTTATTGTGTTAAAAACAGTTAACACTTTAAATTTTTTAGTCTTATGCCATTTCAGTTATCAATTGCTAAGTCACAAACTACTACAAATCTTGGTGGAATGAAACAAAATTATGTTATTCTGTTAGTAAGAAATTCAGACAGGGCACAGCAAAGATGACTTGTATCTGCTCCACAATGTCTGGGGACTTTTGGGAAAGATTTAAACTTCCTGGAGTTACCTGAATGTCAGGGAGATGAAATTATTTAGAGGGTTTTTCACTCACAAAACTGGCACCTGGACTGGGATGTCTAGAAGGTTAGGCATATCTGAATTTTAGATTAAAATGTCTACATAAGGTCTACCAAGAAACTTGAGCCTCTCAGAGTATTTAGACCTTAGGATGGTAAGACTTCTGACGTGGCATCTCAGAAGTTCAAGAGAAAATGTTCTTTGGAACCCAAGACAGAAGCAAAATTATCATTTCTGCATTAGCTTCACTTCCAGTGTATTCAACTATTCCAAACACTGGCAGACTTGTACAGTTTCAAGGAGAGAGGGTGTGGATCCCCCATTTCCATAGAGAGGTGTCAAAGTATTAGTACCCATGTTTTTAAACCTGCACACTTTAATTTTTTGTATTTATGAAAAGGTTTTGCAAAATTTTTACCAAAATGAGTTCTCTGAAGAATAAATAGACAATAGCTGCAGTTTGAGGGGAAATGTCATCTATAAGGTAACAGAATAAGAAGTTCCAGCCCTTGTTCCCAAACAGAAGCATCAATCAAAGGAATAAAATACTTCATAAGAGGTCCAGAATTCAGTTAAGAAGCTGCAGTAACCCCAATGTACCCAAAACAGAACAAGTGCACTGAAACAGACAAGAAGAGCAATTTCACTTTACCCACACCAGCCACCCTCCCAGGTTGGCACAGCTAATATGAAAAGTGAGCACCCTGGGCTGCAACTTCCACCTCAGGTTGGGGAGATGGGGTGAACAGCCAAAGTCCCCTGCCTTTCAGTGAGCTTCCTAAGGGTGTGGTTTCTATCTAACCTAACAGAACACTGAAAGAGCTGGCGTAGTCTAGATGCCTGGGATAGCTAGGAACAAAGGAAAAGGAGTGGAAGGGCTTACTGCAGCAAAGCAATCTTGAGAAAGAAGAAGAAAGCTGGAGATATCACACTTTCTGATTTCATGGTATACTACAAAGCTACAGTAATCAAAACAGTATAGTAGTGCATTAAAAAAAAAGACATATAAACCAATGGGACAGAATATAGCCTAGAAACAAACCCATGCATATATGGCCACCAGCTCTTCAACAAGTGTGCCAAGAATAAACAATGAGAAAATTATGGTCTCTTCAATAAATGGTGTTGGGAAAACTGGATAGCAATATGGTGAATCTTCATCCATTTGTTCTCTATGACACTTCCTTTTTTTTTTTTTTTCCAGCATAGCCACAGTGACATTTATCTCTCAGTGCCCATGGAAGATTTATGCCATAAGAAGAATAAAAATTTTAAGGCCCAAAAGCCCTGTATTCAAACCCTGCCTTTAATAGGTCATTTGATCTCTTTAGGCCTTAAATTTCTCTTCTACAATTTGAGTACAAAATTATCTGTCTTGAAGTACTATAGTGAAGAAAATGTGAGGTGATATATATATAAGTATTTAACAAAGTTATGGCATATGGGTGATCACCAAATAATAAAGCTCTTCTCCATTATTTATAATTCCCTCTTGATAACCCACAACCCAGGGCCATGGGCTCTGCTGAGGAGTACAACTTGGCTTGTCATCATTTTTCTGTCAGTTTGAGACAACTATTTAATCACTTTAAATCTCAATTTTCTCAAATTCAAAATGAGGGATTTGAAACAGAGGTATGCAATTCAAGGGATGGCCCAGGGACAAGCATCATCAGCATTATATGGACATTTATTAGAAATGTAATATTTTATCCCCACCTCTGAACTACTGAATCATAAGTAGCATTTTTATAAGATCTTCAGGTGATTCATAGGCACATTAAATTTTAAGCAGCTCAAACTAAATTACTCTAAGCTATCTTTCTGCTCTCAGTTCTGAAAATATAAAAAATATATATTTTCAAAATAATATCCCTGTTATTGTGTTAAAAACAGTTAACACTTTAAATTTTTTAGTCTTATGCCATTTCAGTTATCAATTGCTAAGTCACAAACTACTACAAATCTTGGTGGAATGAAACAAAATTATGTTATTCTGTTAGTAAGAAATTCAGACAGGGCACAGCAAAGATGACTTGTATCTGCTCCACAATGTCTGGGGACTTTTGGGAAAGATTTAAACTTCCTGGAGTTACCTGAATGTCAGGGAGATGAAATTATTTAGAGGGTTTTTCACTCACAAAACTGGCACCTGGACTGGGATGTCTAGAAGGTTAGGCATATCTGAATTTTAGATTAAAATGTCTACATAAGGTCTACCAAGAAACTTGAGCCTCTCAGAGTATTTAGACCTTAGGATGGTAAGACTTCTGACGTGGCATCTCAGGAGTTCAAGAGAAAATGTTCTTTGGAACCCAAGACAGAAGCAAAATGATCATTTCTGCATTAGCTTCACTTCCAGTGTATTCAACTATTCCAAACACTGGCAGACTTGTACAGTTTCAAGGAGAGAGGGTGTGGATCCCCCATTTCCATAGAGAGGTGTCAAAGTATTAGTACCCATGTTTTTAAACCTGCACACTTTAATTTTTTGTATTTATGAAAAGGTTTTGCAAAATTTTTACCAAAATGAGTTCTCTGAAGAATAAATAGACAATAGCTGCAGTTTGAGGGGAAATGTCATCTATAAGGTAACAGAATAAGAAGTTCCAGCCCTTGTTCCCAAACAGAAGCATCAATCAAAGGAATAAAATACTTCATAAGAGGTCCAGAATTCAGTTAAGAAGCTGCAGTAACCCCAATGTACCCAAAACAGAACAAGTGCACTGAAACAGACAAGAAGAGCAATTTCACTTTACCCACACCAGCCACCCTCCCAGGTTGGCACAGCTAATATGAAAAGTGAGCACCCTGGGCTGCAACTTCCACCTCAGGTTGGGGAGATGGGGTGAACAGCCAAAGTCCCCTGCCTTTCAGTGAGCTTCCTAAGGGTGTGGTTTCTATCTAACCTAACAGAACACTGAAAGAGCTGGCGTAGTCTAGATGCCTGGGATAGCTAGGAACAAAGGAAAAGGAGTGGAAGGGCTTACTGCAGCAAAGGGGAAATGTCATCGATAAGGTAACAGAATAAGAAGTTCCAGCCCTTGTTCCCAAACAGAAGCATCAATCAATCAAAGGAATAAAATACTTCATGAGAGGTCCAGAATTCAGTTAAGAAGCTGCAGTAACCCCAATGTACCCAAAACAGAACAAGTGCACTGAAACAGACAAGAAGAGCAATTTCACTTTACCCACACCAGCCACCCTCCCAGGTTGGCACAGCTAATATGAAAAGTGAGCACCCTGGGCTGCAACTTCCACCTCAGGTTGGGGAGATGGGGTGAACAGCCAAAGTCCCCTGCCTTTCAGTGAGCTTCCTAAGGGTGTGGTTTCTATCTAACCTAACAGAACACTGAAAGAGCTGGCGTAGTCTAGATGCCTGGGATAGCTAGGAACAAAGGAAAAGGAGTGGAAGGGCTTACTGCAGCAAAGCAATCTTGAGAAAGAAGAAGAAAGCTGGAGATATCACACTTTCTGATTTCATGGTATACTACAAAGCTACAGTAATCAAAACAGTATAGTAGTGCATTAAAAAAAAAGACATATAAACCAATGGGACAGAATATAGCCTAGAAACAAACCCATGCATATATGGCCACCAGCTCTTCAACAAGTGTGCCAAGAATAAACAATGAGAAAATTATGGTCTCTTCAATAAATGGTGTTGGGAAAACTGGATAGCAATATGGTGAAGAATAAAATTGAACTCATATCTTATACCATACACAGGAATAAACTAAATCTGAAACTGTAAATTTCCTAAAATACAACACAAGGGGTAAGCTTCATAACATCAGGCTTAACAATATTTTTTTCAATATGATACCAAAGCACAAGCAACAAAAGCAAAATGGGATCGCATCAAACTAAAAATCTTCTGCACAGCAAAGGAAATAATGAACAGAATGAAAAGGCAATCTAAGAAATAGGAGAAATTATTGGCAAATCATATATTTGAAAAGAGGTTATTATCCAAAATATATACAAATTCATACAATGCAATAGTGAATAATAATAATCCAGTTAAAAAAATAGGCTGCAGACTTGAATAGGCATTTCTCCAAAGAAGACTGAATGGCCAAAATGTATATGAAAACATGAAAAGAAGTTCAATATCACTAATCATTAGGGAAGGTAAATCAAAACCACAGTGAGATAAAACTTCACCTCGTTAGCCTGGCTATTATAAATATACATATATAATATACATAATGCATCATTACATACATGTATATAATACATATATCATTACGTACATGTATTATATACTTATGTATATCTCTACATTTATATATACTGAGGATGATGTGGAGAAATTGGAACACTTGTGCACTGTTGGAGCAAATGTAAAGTGGTGTAGCTGCTATGGAAAAAAGTAGAGAGGTTTTAAAATAAATTTTAAAATAGAATTGCTGTATGATACAGCAATCCCAATCTTCTGAGTATATATCCAAAAGAAATGAAATCAGGATTGCAAAGAGATATTTCCACTTCCATGTTCATTGCAGTACCATTCACAGTAGCCAAGACCTAAGTTTTCATTGATGGATGAATGAAAAAACAAAATGTGATATATACGTAAAATGGGGTACTATTCAGCCTGAAAAAAAAAGATAGGATGCCATTTTTGACAGCATAGGTGAACCTGCTAGATGAAATAAGCTGGTCACAAAAAGAACATGATTCTACTTATATGAGGTACCTAAAATAGTCAAATTCAGAGAAACAGGAAATAAAATGGTTGCCTGGGGGAAAAGAAAACGAGTTGCTGTTCAATGGGTATAATGTTTCAGTTTTGCAAATGAGTAAGTTCTAGAGATCTACAGTACAACATAATGTAGTTAACATATTCTATTGTTACTTACATTTTGTTAAGAAGGTAGATCTCATGCTAAACATTATTACCCCCATAAAAAAATTAAAAATAATAAAATAAATTATCCAAAGGGAGGAAATAGTGGCAGTTCTGGAAGTATATTACTCTAAAAGAAAATGTTATTAAATCACCTTGTTTTATTGTTAAATCACTTCATTTTATTGTTAAATTATATTAAATGTTTGCATCTGTTAATACTTTTTATGTTTCTGTTAATATTTTAATTAGTGTTTCAGGTAAAATACAGGACTCACAGTTAAATTTGAATTTCAGATAACTGACAACTTTTTTTTTTTTTTAGTATAAGTATGTCCCAAATATTGCAAAGGACATATTTACACTAAATAAATTATTGCTTATCTGAAATTTAGATTTAACTGTCAGGCTTGTATTTATTTACTAAATCTGGCAACCCTAAGTTTAATTTAGATGTATACCTTCTCCAACCTTTTATTAATATTTATGCTTTAGGAGGATGTGCCGTACTTACCCGGATTCTTCTCCTACCCTATGGTTCAACATGGGGTATACCCTAGAATACATACACTTCAATGTAAGGGGTATGGTTGGTCACAAGACTGAGTAATAACAAGTTCAAACTGGTGAAAATCTACCAGGGACTATACTTTGAGACAAGCAGTCATTTTAGATTTCTCCAAATTCCAAGTGTTTATTTGTAATTCTCTATTAAGATATTTTAGTACATTAATGTTTATAAAGTTTTCGAATTCAATATTCAAAGATATTATGAATACTCAAGCAGATATATAATCAGAATGTATATATTGAATTTCACTCTATTGATAAACTGTGCAGAGCTATAATCATAGCGTTCTTAGATTTCGAATACCATGATTATTTTCTTCTACCTGTGAATCTTATACCTTCAGTTAAAGCCTATGCATGTACTAGGAATTTAACAAATTTAACAAATTGTGGTTGAATAATTAGAAATTATGTGGCTGAAAAATTAGAAATTATTTGCATACAAAATAAAAGGCAATTTCCAACATAACCTTATATAACAGTCACAGAAATAATTTTAATAAGATTTTTCCCAGTAAATGTTTTACTTCTTTAAATCAGGTTTCCAATAAATTTTATGTATTTTTAATTATTTTACTTTTGAACCTGTAAATAAATGTTGCAAATATATGATATTAAGTTGTGGAAATGTAGCTGAAAATTTAGTTTATACATCCATCCATAGCAACTATAAGTATACCTCAATGTTTCCCTTCAGAAGAATCTAAGACATCTCAAAACTTTTCCCCCCACTAAATGTAAGACCTTACATGTCTGATTTGTGCATTAAAAGCAGGTTATTCAACTGAAGCAAATCCACAGTTATGTTAATTTCTCTGAGAAAAAAAAAAAGTCTGTTGAAGAAGATAAACCCTTTCCTACTTTTCCTTTTTCAGGTCAAAGGAAAATATACCTTTCTTATTTTTGAAAGCTTGTATGAGAGGAAGAATTATAACCACATACTGTAAACTTCATATTAAATCATAGAGTTTTGAGAAGAAAACAATCAAAAGTTCTTCACTGCTTGCATTAATATTTCTACTGTTTGTATTTAAATACTTTTGCTGATGGGTCAGAAAATAGTGTGAGTTATATATAGCACAATATCAAAGGAACAAAAATTGTGGAACAAAACAAGAATTTCCGGAAGAGCTGTCAGAAAATACTGGCACCCATTATCATAGGAGCAAACATTTTAGTATAGACATAATATGTTATTAGACTTCTTTTCCTTTTAATATGGCTCTATATATTTTCAAGGTGACTTCGAATCATGATGTGATTAATTCTAACAAAATTCTCAAGGTCCCAAAGATGTACATGTTCTTTGTTAACAATGATGTGATGGTAGAAATTACCCTTGAATTTCCTATTTACCTCTGAAGTAGAAATTCTTTGCGTTTCCATATTCAAAAGCATATTTGCTCAAATACTAATTATAAGTGCTTATAGGAAAATAAAAAACAAACAAAGAAAATTATGATTAGGTTTTCGCGGCACACATTCTTTGTTAGAATTACTAATTTGGTAGAAATGTATTAAACATTGTGCTAGGACACAAAATACTAAATAGATTATTTGCAGTCTTTTTGCTAAAAATTTTTACACCAGATTCAGAAAAACAAAAAGCATCATAAGGAGAGAAAAATAATATTACATATGTATGTAGTTAAGTAAATAAAATTATTTTCCTATTCAATAAATCACTATTGGCAATGTAATTTGTGCTTTTTTTGGCATTAAATTATAGACAGAAAATTATGTATCTTCCTTGACTTACCATGGGGTGGGTTACCTCCCAAAAAACCCAACTTAAGTTGAAAATATCATAAGTTGAAAATGCATTTAATACAGCTAACCCACTGAACATCATAGCTTAGCCTGGCCTGCCTTAAATCTACCCAGAACACTTATGTTAGTCTACAGTCATGTAAAATCATCTAATACAAAATCTATTTTACAGTAAAGTGATAGATATATTGCATAATATATTGAATACTGTACTGAAAGTATGAAACAAAATGGTTGTTAAGTGTATTGGTTGTTTACCCTTGTGATTACATGGCTGACTGGGAGCTGCAGCTCACTGACTCTGTCCAGCTTCCTAAGAGAATCATACTACACATATCACTACCAAGAAAAAGACCAAAATTCAAAGTACAGTTTCTACTGAATAACTATTGCTTTTGCACCATCATAAAGTTGAAAAATTATAAGTTGGACCATCATCAGTTGGGACTGTCTATAGTAATTTCTAATGGAAATTGTAAATAGTTGATGACATGGAAAAGACAAAAACATTTAGTTTATATTATAGTTCAATTTTAATTATAAATAAAAGGGAAGAAATGAGTTAAATGCTGAATGCATTTGAGGGCACAGAGTGGATTTCAATATATGTTTGTGGGACAAAGGAAAGCATGGAGGGAAGAAGAAAAAGTTATGGTCACTGCATATGAGTTGGGGTAGCTTCTGTCCAGCATGTTACCATTTATTTTTACCCCCTCAGTACACACATGCCATCAAATTATGACATCTATTTCTCCACCCTCTTGATCTGGCCTGGCATGTGATTGCTCTGAAAAATCATATATGGTGAAAATGACTCTAGTCAGTTCCAGGCCTCACCACTGAGAGAATTGGTATCTTCCTCCAATCTGTCTTTCCTTTCCTTTTCTTTTCTTTGCCTTTATTTTTTTAAAATTTTTATTCTATTTTTATTGAGATATAATCGACATACAACACTGTATATGTTTAAGATATACAGCATAATGATTTGGCTTATATACATCATGAAACAATTACCACAATAAGTTTAGTGAATATCCATTATCTCATATAGATACAAAATCAAAGAAATAGAAAAAATATTTTTTCCTTGTGATGAGAACTCTTAGGATTTAATCTCTTAACAACTTTCATAGTAAAATACAGCAGTGTTAATTATATTTACCATGTTGTTCATGACATCCCTAGAACTTATTTTTCTTATAACTGGCCTAATAATTTTTAGGGTGATATTGATGAAGTTTTATTCTGATTAATGAAGTTTACATTCAGAAAGTTGTATAGCGTATGTCAGAGTTTACAAAGCACTCTTGTACAAAAAACGTTTGAGCCTTAAAATAACTCGGCTGGCTTCCCTGGTGGCGCAGTGGTTGAGAGTCCGCCTGCCGATGCAGGAGACACGGGTTCCTGCCCCAGTCCGGGAAGATCCCACATGCCGCAGAGCGGCTGGGCCCGTGAGCCATGGCCGCTGAGCCTGCGCGTCCGGAGCCTGTGCCCCGCAAAGGGAGAGGCCACAACAAGTGAGAGGCCCGCGTATCGCAAAAAATAAAAAAATAAAAAAAAAATAACTCGGCAATGTAGGCATATGAGTTATACGATTGTCAAAAGCAAGTATCCATTGCTCTTTCTTCTCCCTCTATATCCTGAACTACATTGATTGCCTCCTTTCCTAGCTGCAGATGATTCTCTTAGCTGTTCTGTAATGCTTTCCTTTAGAAGTCAGCAACCATGTAAGAAATGAGACTATACTGACATCATCAATCTCTAAGCAGCCCAACTAGAGATTAAAACACCATGTGTTGAGAGGTGAAGGAGTACCAAGGCACCAGTCACGTGAGTGAAAAATTTTATATTGGCTATCCCACCCAAGAGGCTTCAGATGTCTGCAGTTTCAGGCATTATCTGACTTCAATTACATGTGAGGCACTAAGCTAGAACTATTCCTAAGCTCATTCAATCTAAAGGTCAAAGAGAAATATTAATTATTGTTATTTTAAGCCACTAAATTTTCATGAGATTTGTTACTGAGTAATAGATAACTAAAACAGGGGCCTGTTCATGTTAAAAAATACCATGAAACTTTGATAAACTCTATTCAAACTGACTCATGTGTGTGTATTTGCTGTAGTGCAAGAACCATAGGACCTGCCCCCTAACGGGTAGACATCCCTTCCCAGGGAAAGGGAAAAGCTGCTTCTGGTGTTAGCTACACAGTGGTAATATCCACCTCATTGCATATTACAGTTTGAAGAGTGAAAAATTATGTCAGACATAAAAAAGGACAGTTTGACAACAGCTAAAAATAGTGCCAATTGTAAGAGGAGACATTCTTTCAGTTGAGACCAACTTAGACATAGAATAAAGAAATGTGGAAATGAGAAACATATAAAGATTAAAAAGGGGATAAAAACTGAAATTACAGGGACTAGCCAATAAGGCTAATGAATTTCCCTAACTTCATTCCCCAAGAAAGGAAGCCCTTTTTTTTTTGAAAGCTATTGGCTGTTATTTCAAGATGGAACTTGGTAGAAATAAAAGAAAAAAAGGTTGGGCAATAAGAGCAGTGCAGGGCTTCCCTGGTGGCGCAGTGGTTGCGCGTCCGCCTGCCGATGCAGGGGAACCGGGTTCGCGCCCCGGTCCGGGAAGATCCCACATGCCGCGGAGCGGCTGGGCCCGTGAGCCATGGCCGCTGAGCCTGCGCGTCCGGAGCAGAGGGAGGCCCGCATACCACAAAAAAAAAAAAAAAAAAAAAAAAATAAGAGCAGTGCAGATAGTCTTACCCTCAAAAAAGGAGTGGTTGGGTGGGGATGGGGGCAGTGGTACAAGATTGAAGGTGGGAAAGAGTCAGCCCACCCTGAGAAAAAAGATATAAAACATTACATACAATTTGCTCTTGTAACTCCTAAGCCCTATCTGTATATTTTACAACTCACTAAATTATACTCTTGAAGAAAACTTAAGATGGAGTCTAAACCTTAGTTTTTCTACACCTATTTTAGCCAGGAACATTCTCAGGTACCCAGTAAGCTATCTCTACAGTCTTCAAGGTAGATGGCAGCTATATTTACTTTCTGAGAATTTCCCAAACCTGCACTATTCCTTGAAAAAAGAATTATCAGTGATTTCTTTCCTTCACATTCTCCATCATCCACATGTCTCCTGCTATAGGTCTTTGCAATTATTCCCTGTGCAGTAGAAGGGAGTAATTCCTTGTGCCCTATGGGTAACACACAAATAATGCAAAATAATGTACCTCACAATAAGAGCTAACCTTTACTCAATACATATTACATTATATCTATGTTCATAGATTCACATAGATTATTTCAATTAATTCTCATAACTCTATAAGGTAAGCATAATAGTACTGTATTATTTGCACTTACCTCAGTAAATGTTAAAATGAGTACTTAATTTACAGATAAACAAATTAAAAATAATAATAATAACAAGTAGCTTGTCCAAAGTTACAGATATTGACTATATCTTTGGACAAGGATTTGAACCCTAGCAATCTAACTCTAGAGTGTGCCTCCTATTTTCTAGAATATACTAGGCATATCAATTAATGGAAGGTCATAGCATTGCTAAAGGTACACAAAGTCCTGAGGGAACTTAACAGATACTCTTGTGGGATTTCGAAACTTCCCATCAATAAGTTCTTTACCACTTAATGATATATAGGGGGATACAACTGGGCAAACATATATGTGATCTTTATCAAGTTTACAAAGCAAAAAATATAAGTAGAAGGAAGAAAAAAGGGAAGAGAGGAAATTATTACTTTATGTAGATTGGTTTAATGTGTACAGTTAAGAAACTAAATTATGTTAAACATCACATTCAATTAAATTTAAGATGTACTTTGTACAATTCAATTTAATATTTGTATAATTCTGGTTCTTCTTTAATTTAAATTTTATAATTAATATTGAGGTTTGTTTTTTTCTAACCTATGAAAAGCTGTTTAATTTTGAAGGCATGTCTTGGGTTTGATGTCACAGCTTACACTTAATGGCATATTTGAATTATAAGACTACAGTCACCGCTGGCTTCCTGGACACACAACATGTATAGTCACACAAGACCATGTGTGTAAAGGGCCCCAGTCTTGGTTAGACATTCTGGTGCTGCTGCCTTAAAATTCTTAATAAGAATGAATAAGGATCCATATGTTTTCATTTTGCACTAGACAGCACAACTGAAGCAGCCAATTTGGATGACTGTAATATTTGGCATAATTATTGATGTATGATTTAGTAACTCAGAATTTGGGCTCAAATTTTGTGATTTTTGGTATATTCTACTCGTGTCTTTATCATCACTTTGCATTAGCTATTTTCTGGATTCAGTGGCCTGGAAGTTATCACATACTAGAAAGAAGATGTTTATCATATTCCAGAATCCTCACAAATCACCATACATATCACATTATTTGGATGAAACTGACAACTAGTTCAACAGATAGAACCACTAATTTGAAAGCAAGGAACATACAGTATCTCTCTGTCTGTCATTATAAGAGATATACCTCATTTTAGACCCAAGTGTAACCCCATCCCACACAGACCCAATGCTATCTGACATTTATTTTGGTAAGCTATTTACATCAGAAATGCTACATTATGAAAATAAGGCTACAGAATATTTTATTTATGCTAAGACATTAATCATACAACTTTAAACCTCTTACATCACACTTTCCATGTGTTCTTCATTCTGTTTCTGTACCCCATATTCTTCCTGCTCTTTAGTCTTGGACATTTGAGAATTTTAAAGTAATGTATTATGTCAGTGTTTGTAATAACATTTTGCCAAATATATATGATAACCTGTAATCGAAGGAATATCACACATTGTGAAAAAAGCTATACTTTTTAAAGTAATGATTATAAAACTAGCAGCCATAACCTCTGGTGAAACTCATTTAACAAGTTCTTAAAACATTGTTTCCTAATTTTTTTAATGGTTTGTTCTGAAACAGATATTTGCACTTTTGGAAGATAGTGTGTGTTTTAAGCTAAAATATTGACAAGAGAAAGCTCTGAATCATTCAAAAATTGAATAGATCTATCTCCTATCTACCTGTGTATCTATGTATCTATCTATCATCTATCTATCTTTCTATCTATCTATCTATCTATCTTTCTTTCTTCCTCCCTCTTTCCCTCCCTCCTGCCCATTCCTGCCTTCCTTCCTTCCTTCTTTCCTTCCTCTCTCTCTTTCTTTCTTTCTTTCTGTCCATCTGTTTTAGAGATATTTTTGCTTCTGTTTCTTGGAGAAAATCTGTGAACAGCTTTGAGGGGGTTGTCACAAGATGACTTGTTTCTCTCCATCTTTTCAGAGACATTCCATTGTTATTAAGTATTTAATGACTGAGTAAGAATCATAATAACAACTGTAAAGAAAAATAAGAGAAAGAAGGGAGTTAACTCTACATGCATTCAGAAAATAAAATCCTATATTATTATATTTATCTACATGTCCATTTTTATACCATTATTATACTGTCTTGATGCAAAATAATAGAAATCTTAAAGTAAGACAATTTAAGTCCCTCTTCTTGAATGTCACTCAAACTCCTTTTGGCTCTCCTAAGTCTTCATGCATATCTATATCTATGCATATCTATATAGATTTTAGAATTTGCTTGTCAATTTTGAAAAGAAAACCTAATGGTATTATGAGCTCTATTTGTGAGGAATTATCTTCTTTGAGACTTTGACTAATGAATATGATACTTAGTCTATTTACTTAGATCTTCCAAGTTTTGTAGTTTTCAGTGAATATACCTTATACAGAGTTCATTAAAAATACTTAACTGTTTTACAGTGGGTTTTTTTGCCATTGTAAAATTTTGTTTAAATATTTTCATTATCTAATTGCTCATTGCTACTATTTAATAATAAAATTAATTTTGATATATTAATCTTGTATCTTGCAACCTTGCTATTCTCACTCAGTTTTGGTGTTTTGTGTGTGTGTCTGTATGTGGGTTGTTTTTTTTTTTTTGTATATTGTATAAAATCATCTCTATATATGATTATGTTATCTGTGAATACTCTCCTCTTGATTTCTTAGGTCAGTGATTTCTATATCTTTCAATTGCCTTTGTGATTTCTTAATGAGGATCCCTTGTATGTGACTAGTCATTTTTCTCTTGCTGCATTCTTGATTCTCTCTGTTTTGTCTTTCATAGCTTAATGTGCTTAATTTTATGTCCTTATGTTTATTCTATTTTGAGTTCTTTGAATTTCTTGGATGTTTACATTTATGTTTTTCATCAAAGTTGGGAGGTTTTCAGCTATTATTTCTTCAAATATTCTGTGTGCCCCTTCTCTCTTTTTCTTCTGGAACTCCCATAATGTATATGCTGTTCCATTTATGATGTTCTATAACTCACTTAGACTCTTCACTTTTCTCTGTTCTTATTTTCTTCCTGAAGTTTACCCCTAGCTCTGCCTAAATGGTGGAGTCACTCTAGGATAAGGAAACTATGCTAAAAGAAGTAAAGGGGGGTGTGAAAATGTCTCATAAATAGAAAATGTCAATAAAAGGAATAGAAATTTTAGAGAACCAAAGCTGAACATATTCTAAGAAACAGGCACTTCGATGAACATGCATGGCAAGGAATACAGTTTCTTAAAAAAAAAAAAAAAAAAAGGAAAAAGTCACTGGACAAACCCCATTATGGTATTAGGAGGTAAGGACTTTGGGAGATAACTAGATCATGAGGGTGGAACCTTGTTAATGGAATTAGTGTCTTTATAAAAGAGACCTTACAGAACTCTCTCATCCTTTCCACTGTATGAGGACACAGTAAGAAGACAGCCACCAACGAACCAGGCATTGGGTACTCACCAGACACTAAATTTGCTGGTGCCTTGATTTTGAACTTCTCAGACTCCACAACATTAAGAAATAAATGTATGTTGCTTGTAAGCCACACAGTCTATGATGGTTTGTTATAGCAGCCCAAACAGACCAAGACAGGAAATTTGTACCAAGAAGCAGGGTGCTGCTCCTAAAATAAAAATATCTAAAAAATGGAAGCAGCTTTGGAGCTGGGTTATGGACAGAAGTTGGAAGCATTTTGAGGTCTATGTTAGAAAAAGCCTACATTGTTGTGAATGAACTATTAAGAGTGATTATGGTGAGATCCCAGGAAGAAAAGAGGAATGCTGTAGAGAAAGCCTCAACTTTGTTAGTGGATAACTAAGTAATCCTGAACATAATGTTGATAGGAATTATGGATGGTAAAGGCCATTCTGATGATGTCATGAGTGGAATGAGGAAAATGTTATTTGGAAATGGAGGAAAAGTCATTCTTGATATGAAGTGGAAATGAAGTCTGAATTGTGTTTGTGCACTTGTATTTTGTGTAGAACTTGTGAGCTATGAAATCAGAAGCAGCAATTTCTAAGCAACTGTTGAAGGAGTAGTCTGGTTTCTTCTGACTCCTTATTGTAAAATATAAGAATAAAGAAATAATTTTAAAGACAGAATTGTTAACTAGGATGAAAGCAGAACTGAAAATTTTGGAAAGTTCTCAGCTGATTCATATTGAAAAGAATAGGAAAGCCTGTTTGGGAAAAAACAAACAAAAAAACTAAGGGAGTAGCCAGGGACAATTTGATAATGATATTAATATGAATCAGCCATCTCCACAGAAGCCAGATCTATCCTCCAAAGGCAATGGAACAATGACCAGAAAGGCAATTGGGACATCACTAGGCCTGCCCCTCCCATAACAGGCCCAGAGTACAGAAGCCCTGGGGACATGGCTGCCCCTACTTAGATTTTAAAGAACAGAACCACGGTCCCTCAGAGCTGTGGGGACAGTGCCCAGGTAGAGGGCTGCCATGGGAGCACGGCCACCCAGAGCCTTGGGGGCCCAACTCCTTCAAAGTAGGGAACCTCTACTCCAGTGAGTTCCAGAAGGTTGGGACCCTTGCCACAGAAATGTAAGACCTCTGCCTCTTGGCATGCAGGGCAGAGCATTGAGTCAAAGGATTATTCTCAAGTCCTAAGATCTCATGGAGTTTCCCTTATAGTTTGGACTAACTTGGAACTTATTACCTCTTTCTTTTTTCTTAATTTTCCCCTTTGGAATCAGAAAGTCTATCCTCTGCCTGTCCTACCATACTAATTTAGCAGCCCATAACTTGTCTGATTTTATAGGTTCACAGCTGGAGAGCAATTTGTCCCAGGACCAATCATATCTTATCAATATCTGATTTAGGTGATATTTAAGATGAGAATTTAGACTTAGATTTTAAAATTGATGCTGGAACCAGTTAGGACTTTTGGGGGTATTGGGATGAAATGAATGTATTTTGCATGCAAGAAGGACATGAATTCTGGGGGGCTGAGTAGAATGCTGTGGTCTGAATGTTTGTGTCCCCCCAAATTCATATGTTGAAATCCTAACCTCAATATGATGGTATTAGGAAGTAGGGCATTTGGGAGGTGCTTAGGTTATTAGGGTGGAGTTCTCATGAATAGGATTAGTGACTTTATAGAAGGTCTCAGAGAGCTCCCTTGCCTCTTCCATCATATGAGGTTATGGTGAAAAGACAGCTATCTATGCATCAGGAAGCAGGCTCTCACCAAACACTGAATATGCCTGCACTTTGATCTTGGTATTCCTGGTCTCCTGAACTGTATGAAATACATATTTTGTTGTTTATAAGCCACTGAGTCTATAGTATTTGTTATAACAGCATTAAGAGAACAAGATACATACCATTTATAAAACAAAGTCAAGAAAACAACTGGGTCAGATCATGCTAAAAGGAGATAACATTACTCTGCTCCAAAGTGTCTCCAACTAGAAATGACCAATGAAGTGAGAAATTGCTGAGAAGGCAGTACAGTTTGTTTAGGTGTCCTTTGTAAGAAGTGTAGTTTTAAAGCATGTATTCATATTGTTTTGCTCACATTTATGTTATTACCAGATGACAATAAATGCTGTGAGATTGTTTTTATTTTAAAAAAAAATCTGTATCATTATATTTTAAGTGTACCTTTGCAGACTTTGACTTACAGTAATTGTCTCTTTCATTGGTTTTATTGTAACTATTTAATATATTTTCTTCTGAGTTTTTCAACACACTTTGTTAGTTTATCACAATCTTCCTTCAAATAATATCTTTTCACTTTACATATATTGTAAGAATATTATAACACTTCACTCTTGTATCCCCAAATCTAGTGTTTAGGGTATTATTATCATACATTTATTCCTGCATAAATTATAAACCTCACATTACATTTTAATTATTTTAATTTAACAGTTATTTCACTTAAGTAACTATAAAGAAAAATATATTTTATATTTAGCCACATACTTATAATTACAATGTTTTTCAACTAATTGTATAGATTTCTACTTCCATCTGGTATTAGTTTTCTCTATATTGAAAAATTTTCTTAAACATTTCTTTTAGTACAGGTCTCTAACCAATAAATATTCTTATCTACTTTTCTTCCATTTTGTCGTAAGTAACCTTTATCTTGTCTTATTATTGAATAAATTTATTTGCCGGATATAAAATTCTAGCTTGAAAGTTCATATTTTACTTTCAGAGATTTAGAGATGTCATTGCATTGTCAATTCCTTCCATGATTTTTTTTCTCTGGGTATAATGCTTTCCCCTGGCCTCAAGATCTTTTTAAGATTTTCTCTTTATCTCAGATTTCCAGAAATTTAATTATGATGTGCCTTGGTATAGTTGTTATTATTACATTATTTTTTTCTTTGTTTATTTCCATCTGTCTGTCTCTCTGTTCTTCTGTCTTTCTTAAGTCTTGTTTGGGGTGCTTTGAGTTTTCCAGATCTGTAGTTATTTTTGCTTACGTTAAATTGAAAGATTTTGGGCCATTTTTCTTCAAATATTTTTTCTTCCCTGCTATTTCTATTCTTTTGGGATTCCAGTTATTGAAACACTACTTAATTTGAAATAGTTCAAGAGTTCAATAAGTTTCTGGCACTTTTTTCTTTGTGCTTTAGTTTTTTTTTTTTTTTTTTTTCAAGTAGCTCTATTTTTATTTTTTTATTTCTTTTTATTTTCTTTGAATTTTATTTTATTTATTTTTTTATACAGCAGGTTCTTATTAGCTATCCATTTTATACATATTAGTGTATATATGTCAATGTCCATTAGTTTTAATAATTGTTTTTATGTTGTGTTCATACCTATTTCATCTGCTATTAATCATATTCAAATTTTTATTTCATATGTGAATATTTCAACTCAGAAGTCAGCTCCTTTTTTATATTACCAATTTCTCTTCTCATTATTTTCATCTTTTTCTTTTTGTACTTGAACAAAACTGTTTTAATGTTATTGTTGATTCCATTATCTCTCTCATGCCTGTATCCATTTATGTTAAATAACATTTCTCTAATATTTTAAATATATTTTAGGATAATGCTATTCTATCTTTCTAATGGTTTTACTGGATGATGGCCATGGTGAATATTGTGTTAAGTGTCTATATTACTGAGTGTCCATTTGATGAATGAAAAATTTACCCTTCAAGTGTCATTGTAAATAGAACAAAGATAAAGAAACAGAAGAAGACAATAAGTAATACTTCTTTCTTTCATTTTATTAGAAAATATATTCTTAGTTATAAATAAATAGAGCATGAATAGAAGATAAACATTATTCTCCATCTGTCTGGTCAAGGAATCAGCAGTAGGAACTTGATTATCTTTTCCTGGAAGTGCTAAAATTATAGTAAGAACAAAGTATATTTCAGTAAGAATATTCACCAATAACAATTTCTCAAATCTTCAGTAAACTAAGAAACCACAGTCCCTCATTCAAGATGAACTACAGTAAGAACTGAAGATAAGAAAAATGCAGAGACAACACATATTATGGCTTTGGTCCAGCAGTTTATGACCATTTTCTGAATTGACTCTGGAAACGGCATTTTAAGATGTCTCTGCTTTCATCACGTGTTCATGTGTCAATTTTGGTGGGGAAAATAAATCCAATTAATAAACCAAAACAATTTTTCCTTACCTGAATTTTAGTCATCTCATTTCATGGGGGCTCTACAGTATTTGTCAAATTTTATATTACAAATACTTTGTTAAAGTGGACTCAAGTAAAATGTTTACAGCAATCACTTCCTTTAGCATTCATTTCTCATCAGCTGTGTTGAGCCTAGGACTTTATGTCTTCTCATGTAGCTTACTATTTTCCCCCATATTCCTACTGACCTAGAGTCTAATTTTTTTAATTTATTTACCACAGTATTTATTAAATATAAAGTCACTTAAATAACATCATATAAACATATAAAGGTTTTTTGTTTGTTTTCACTGTATTTTTCCTCCCAGTTATCTTGCCATTTTAGAGAAATTAGCCAGGGCTTTTAGTCACCTGTACCTCAGAAAATGATTAAGTTTCAGGGCCCAAAGGAGAAGTTCCTCTAAAACAATTTGTCTTCCTCTCAATTTGTTGGATGATGGGGTAGACCTGCATTCCCTTGAAGGGATTATGCTTTTAAGAATGAACACAGGTGAAGCAGAAAAAAATTAAAAGAGAGAGAGAGAGAGAGAGAGAGAAAGAGAGAGACCCTAAGATTAAGAAGGACAGAGAAGTCCATTGTGCCCAGAAGAAATGGGATTTTGTGACCTCATTGTCTAGTAATACCCAGAGAAGTGATAGTGACAGGTTCTCCATCAAAGTGAAAAGTACCTCTTTGGTTCACCAAGAATTAGGACCTTGAGCATTGAAACATAAATGTAGAGAGATGACTCTGGGCAGTAGGAAGCATCAAGAGAAGCATGAACTTGGGAAATGTGATCCTTATATTTGGTAAGTGTTGCCTTATGTCACCAGCATATCTTGGAATGTCATAGGCCTTCATAAAGCAATGGTGATTTGGAAGTGGTCATCAAATGAAAACCAGAGTGAACCAAGAGTGTATGTGTGGTATGAGTGTGTGTATCTGTGTGTGTGTGTGGATATGTGTTACTTTTCTTGTTCTGCCTAATGCCACAAGTATATATTACAAACCATGAGAAAATTAAAAGACCCCAATAGTGATCAATTCTACAACTCTTTGCACTTTGGTTATATGAGAAGCAAAGTCAGATTTAATTTGATTTGAAGAAATGAATTACTGTGACAAACCTTGTGTATCCTAGTTAATGTAGTAAGATACTCACCCAGTACAATAGCTCATTAAGACTGGTAGATATATCAGGAAGACTGCTGATTGATGATGGATTTTTCTGAAGTAGTTCTTTCCATCTTTTTTATGTTATTACCTAATTCAAGTTTGTTTTCTTACACAATTCTTTTCCTTTCAGAGCTGGCTTGCACTAGCACACAGCTACCATTATCACAACAATGATATATTGTGGCCATTGTTTTACTGAGTATAATCAGCACATGCGCCATTGCCATCCTGAAAGATCTTGAATGAGCCCTTCCAACATAGTGGCAAGGTAGTAATTTATTCTCCCTCCTTTTATCTTCTTATTAAGACTTTCACAATCCCAGAGGTGATTTCTCATTGCATTTTTCATGTGTGTAACAGACTGTGGTGGTTTTCATCAGAGGGTTTGAAAATTGCCTCCTTTTAGATGAAGACCACCAGATCTGTATATTCAAGTGTGTGTTAGATTAATTACTTTATGCCAAAAATATTTAAATATATGGGTAATATAGGTATTCCAAAGCAATTACAAATTATCATATTTTTTTCTCAAGAATATTCAATAATGAGAAAAAGCATCAACAATTAGTCAGAGCTAACACTAAAAGACACCAGAAACACTGTAAGAAAGTAAACTGAAATTTTCCAGTATTAAATACCAATGAGAGAGACTTAAAAAAAAAAAGAAAAGAAAATTAATCGAGTCCACTTAAACAGTTAATCATTCTTAACATCTATTGCACTCTTACTATACTTGAGCCCTTTGCTAACCCTTAAACATAAATTAATCTATGTAATACTCAGAAGATTCTTTGAGATAGTTATTACCACTACTATTAGGTGAGGAAATTCTGGTGCAGGGGAATGACTATCAGCTCAACATCACAAATCAGTAAGTGGAGAATCCAGGATTCAAACCTAGGCCATCTGGCTCAGATATCCTGTTCTCATCACATTCTTACGGTGATTATTCTACAAGTATGAACAAAATGTGAAAATTCTGAATGAAAAAGGAAAACTAACTACTAAAAATATTTAAACACTGATCAACATTGTTATAAGTATTTGACAAAACCCACCCCACTTTTGTGTAATAAACAGTCAAAAAACACACAAAGTAGAGAAAGCTACTAGAGAAGAACTCATCAAATGTAGGAATAAGCATACAGAAATTATTTAAGGCAAATTCACTGACAGGTGAATTTTAATTCAATTTTAATTAACCTGAAATTATTCTCTTAATTCAACATATTTTCAATAAAGTTTTGAATAAAATTTATTTTTAATACATTACTTAATTTTTATAAGCTTTATAAAAGATGAAAAGCAAATGTAGATTGGCAAAGAATTTTGCCCTAAAGTTATACTATATACTTATATCATAATAAACTAGATTAATTTATATTATATAACATTAGATGTGAATAGATAAGTGATCAGTGCAAAAGCTTTAAGTGCAGGAAATTTTTCAGGAAAAGACCATAATTTTAGTTTATAAAAAAATAGAAAATTAAGTAATAAACTAACATTTACTTACTAAGACTGCTAAATATTTCCAATGCATTTATTAAACTTACTAGATAATGTCTAAGTATGTTCGGGCCACTATAAAATAATACCATAGACTAGGTGTTTTAAAGACAACATAAATTTATTTTTTACAACTTT
Organism: Physeter macrocephalus; assembly: GCF_002837175.3. NCBI lineage: Eukaryota > Metazoa > Chordata > Mammalia > Artiodactyla > Physeteridae > Physeter > Physeter macrocephalus. Next base: position 43,128,828 of record NC_041226.1, on the reverse strand, counting down.
GAAGGCTGGGAAGTCCAAGATCAAGGCGCCAGCAGATTCAGCGTCTGATGAGATTTGCTTCCTAGCTCATAAACAACTGCCTTCTCATTGTGTCCTCACATGGCAGAAGGGAGGAGAAAGCTTTCTGGAGTCTCAGTAAAAAGGGTACTAATCCCTTTTTTGGGGACTCTGTCCTCATGACCTCATCACCTCTCAAATGTCCTACCACCTAATACCATCACATTGTGGGTATGGATTTCAACATGAATTTTGTGGAGACACAAACATTCAGTCCATAACAGATAAAATACATGGTTAAAAAATGAATATCAGTATGAAAAAGGCTTTTCTTGGAAGTATTCAAAACCCCATAATCATATAGGGAAAGGTCAAGAAATTGACACTTGTGACAACATGCTTCGACCTTGAAGGCATTATGCTAAATGAGATAAGTCAGACAGAGAAAGACAAATACTGTATGATATCACTTATATGTGGAATGTAAAAAAGCTTAACTCATAAAAAGAGAATAGAATGGTGGTTACTAGGGGGTGGGGGTTGGGGGAATTGGTAAGATACTGTTTAAAGTTACAAACTTGTAGCTAGTAGATAAATAAGTCCTGGAGATCTAATGCATAGCATAGTGATTATAGACAACAATACTGTTACTAAGAGACTAGATCTTAATTGTTCCCAACACAAAAAAGAAATAATAATTATGCGACCTGATAGTGGTGTTAGTTAATACCATGATGGGTGGTAATCGTATTGTAATATATAAATGTTTCAAATCTACACATCACATAATTTAGATTTATACAATGTTATATGTCAATTATATCTCAGAAAGATAAATTTTAAAAATGAAAAAGCATAGGGAAGAGAAATTATCATCATCATGTGCTCTTAAAACAGTAATGCCATTGACCTAAAAAAAAAGAAAAAAGAAAAAAAATGACCTCATGAAACATAAAACCACTGACCATTAAAGGCACAATGACAAAGAATTATTATTCATGTTAGAGAGGGAATGCCCAAAGTAAAATATAATAAATTATTTTAAAAAACTGAGAAAAATGCTTAACAATCAAACCTCATAGGAAAATAAGACACATAGGTGGCCAATGTGTAGTAACTGATATGCAATCTCACTCATAACTAAAGAGATACAATGAATCATGTCTTGCCTATCAGAGTAGCAGCATTTTATAGGGCATATTATGTCATATTTTGAGAAAATTTCTGGAAAATAGGTCTTCTCAAATTCCTCTTGGTGAACTAAAAATAATAAAGTATGTTCAAAGCCTTTAAGTCAACAATTATTCTTATAGAAATCTGGCAAAAACAAACCAACACAACAAGAATAATTAAAAAAAAATACATGTCCATGCCTAACTCTTATATTTAAGATACAAACCCACAAAAGATGCCAAATAGCCAAAATGATCTTGAGATAAAATAGCAAAATTTATATTATAAATACAGAGATCAGATTAGTGTTTAGCAGAGCAGATAGTGGTTAAGGGATGAGCGACATGGGTGAAGGGGTCAGAGTAAGGTGATGATGGATAGTAGCTAGATTTGTGGTGGTGATCACTTTGTAGTGTATACAGATGTTGAATTATAATGCTGTACACCTGAAACTTATGTAATATTTTTTAAAAGCCTTTTTTTAAAAGAAGTAAAAACAAGACACACACAGCAGCAACAACAATAACAATTATCCTAAATCTCTTTAAAGTGTAGTCTTTAAAACATTATGGGGTGTCCCATTGCATTCTTATATGGATTTCTACTAAGTCATCAATAAGAAAAAGGTAGACATATGCATATCTTCTTTCTATGTTATTTAACTACTGACAACATATTTACCATGCTTTATGTTATGTTTACAATACATGCTGAGTACACTTACACATTTGTGTATGAAAATAGAATGAACTGAAACAGTGCACACCACTTTAAGTCAGGCTATCTCAGGAATAAGGAAGAAATACAGGGAGGGTGAACAGGAAATTTTTTATGTTTTAATCTATAGACATATTCATTATTGGAAGCTTTAGATCAGAAATGTGTTCATGCATGACATGCAAAAAAACATGTAATTTTAAACATGTTGAAGTATAAAAGAAATGTGCTGCTGCTACAAAACTTCTTCATTTTATGAATATAATTTCTCCTGACTCTACTCTGGAAAATTCACAAAATGGGGAGACAGTTACTTGGTAGTTATGTACCAATTAATCATTTACTCACATTCAATAAATATTTGTTGAGCTCCATTCTTTGTAACATACAAGTGTGGTAGATGCTGTGGACGAAACAGTCAGGAGAATAGACAAAGTCTCTGACACATTAGATTGCAATCTACTTGGCCAGATAAAACAAATAAGTAATGACAATGATCACAGATTGTTAATCATCCGATAAAAGGAAATTTAAAAAATGTGGTTTGCAAAGATACAGGAAAAGCCACTTTAAGTGAAATAGTCACTTGTGACATTTGAATGGAGTCCTATAGAATATGAATAAATTAGCCATTGAAGACCAGTGAGGTAAATATTCTACATATAGGGAAAAATAGTGTAAAGGATTTGGCTTTTTTGAGGAGTGGAAAACAGGCAAGGTGAGGAAAGAGAAAAATAAAATAAGGTTGTATAAATCAATGGGAGTCAGGTTATGCAGTCTTAAAAGTTATAATTAAGAATTGGGATTTTATTCCCAGACTTATCTTCCAGGAGTGAGTATAACTGGAACAGATAAATAAGCTAATAGTGATTGTTATTTGTTTAGCTTAACATAAGCATGTGAAATTATGTTGGTTTTGTTTCTGATGGTATATTTCTAAAAGCTTTTGTAAGGGTGAGAGAAAGTTAAATTATAGCTCTAGAGATGCCTGAATCATAATAAGCTCAGGATAAATGTTGTATCCCTTTCTATCTTGTGCTCCTTGTCCTGTGTTTGGTTTATGAACTTCAGAAATGAATGAATGGATGAATGAATGAATGAATGAATAAGTGAATACATAAGTAAATACTGAAAAAAAACGGTAGGCTCTTTTTATTTTTTGTTTCTTTCTTGAAGAAAGCATGTAGAAATAGTTTTAAATTTAAACTGAACTCTGATCAGCAAAAGAACACCTAAACATTTTGATTAGCTTACCTATCATTCTTTCAGATGTTATCTATTTTATCTAAATAGGTATTTTGATCAATTTGAAATGTGCAAATGAAAGAAGATACTTTTTATGGTTATGTTTAAAAAATTAAAAAAGAAAGTATCCTGTGGAATATAAATGCTATATAAGAAAGAGGGGGAAAAGCTTAAATGGAAATATTTTAAAATATTACAGGGAATATTTCTTATGAGACTATCTTCTAAAACCCAAAGTAGAAAACTTTTATTTTCCATGTCTTTCCTAGTCTAGTCTCTGATGAACTCATTTTTCTTTTATTTTTTTCTTTCTTTATTTCATTTTTATTTTTTGGTCTATTTTGTTTTACATTTTAGCAGAGCTTCTATAACTTACCTATTTTGTTTTAAATGTTTTCTTTTTCCTTTTCTTCATTAACAATAATCTTTGAAGTTGCTACCTAAAGTATATAAATATGCTCACAATTCTTTTTTTAATATACTTTATTATAAGGCTGCTTTTCCTTTCTTTTCAAATGCAATTTGAATATAGAAAAGGGTAAACTTCCTACATTCTTACAGTATTTATCTCTTGTTCACAGCTATTTATCTTTGATTGGCCTATCATTTTTCTATGTTGAACTTTTTACACTTCTCCAGTTTATAACCCAGCTCTCTATTTGCTTTCCTTCTTATAGTTATCTTTTGTCTTTCCCTCCTTTCTAATTGAATTTTATTTTTATTTTTTGTGGTACACGGGCCTCTCACTGTTGTGGCCTCCCCCTTTGTGGAGCACAGGCTCTGGACACATAGTCTCAGTGGCCATGGCTCATGGACCCAGCCGCTCCACGGCATGTGGGATCTTCCCAGACCGGGGCACGAACCCGTGTCCCCTGCATTGACAGGTGGACTCTCAACCACTGTGCCACCAGGGAAGCCCTCTCATTTTATTTTTATCTTTGTTTTTCTTCTCTACCATATCTCTTATATGTTCTCCATTTCACTTTTCTAATACTTCTAGGCTTCTTCAGATTGAAAATGATCTCATGATCACCTATTTTGTTTTTCCCTAAAATTTTGTTTTTCAAATTCTCAAATTTTTATTCATTTTAATCTTTCACATTATAAGCTTGAAACATATTTTATTAACATAGATTTGAAGTACAGAGAAAAATAATAGCAAACACTTTACAGCATTTTCTATGTGCCCAGTACTTCTAGGTATTTAATATATAATTTTAGCTTAACAACTATATGAGGTAATTTCTATTATTAGATCAATTTTAAGGAGGTGAAAATTGAAGCACACAAAGGTTGTGTAACTTCCTTAATGTCACAGTGGTAGGAACTGATTTAGCCAGGTTCAAACTGTAGTTTAACTCCACAGTTCGTGTCCCAATCATTCCATTTTACTGTTTTTCACAAAAAGCTAAACTATGAGATAAATGTGGATTTTTTTCCTATTTCTCAATCTGAATTAAAACTAAATAAAATAACCATGCCTAAAAACATCACCAAAAAAACCTAGACTTTTAAATGGATCCACTAAAATAAGGTGCTCCATTAGTTGTCATATATGAGACAGGTTTTATACTATAAGAAATAAATGTACTACTGGGCATATACCCTGAGAAAACCATAATTCAAAAAGAGTCATGTACCAAACTGTTCATTGCAGCTCTATTTATAATAGCCAGGACATGGAAGCAACCTAAGTGTCCATCAACAGATGACTGGATAAAGAAGATGTGGCACATATATACAATGGAATATTACTCAGCCATAAAAAGAAATGAAACTGAGTTATTTGTAATGAGGTGGATAGACCTGGAGTCTGTCATACAGAGTGAAGTAAGTCAGAAGGAGAAAAACAAATACCGTATGCTAACACATATATATGGAATCTAAGAAAAAAAAATGTCATGAAGAGATTAGTGGTAGGACGGGAATAAAACACAGACCTACTAGAGCATAGACCTGAGGATATGGGGAGGGAGAAGGGTAAGATGTGACAAAGTAAGAGGTAAGATGTGACAAAGAAAGAGAGTGGCATGAACATATATACACTACCAAATGTAAAATAGATAGCTAGTGGGAAGCAGCCGCATAGCACAGGGAGATCAGCTCTGTGCTTTGTGACCACCTAGAGGGGTGGGATAGGGAAGGTGGGAGGGAGGGAGATGCAAGAGGGAAGAGATATGGGAACATATGTAAGTCAGAAGGAGAAAAACAAATACCGTATGCTAACACATATATATGGAATCTAAGAAAAAAAATGTCATGAAGAGATTAGTGGTAGGACGGGAATAAAACACAGACCTACTAGAGCATAGACCTGAAGATATGGGGAGGGAGAAGGGTAAGATGTGACAAAGTAAGAGAGTGGCATGAACATATATACACTACCAAATGTAAAATAGATAGCTAGTGGGAAGCAGCCGCATAGCACAGGGAGATCAGCTCTGTGCTTTGTGACCACCTAGAGGGGTGGGATAGGGAAGGTGGGAGGGAGGGAGATGCAAGAGGGAAGAGATATGGGAACATATGTGTATGTATAACTGATTCACTTTGTTGTAAAGCAGAAACTAACACACCATTGTAAAACAGTTATACTCCAATAAAGATGTTAAAAAAAATACGTGGATAAATTGTTTTTCAAAAGTTTCAGTAATAATATATATTATTGTAGTTAAAAAATGATAATACTTTTTTCCTGATTAAACTCAATTATCTTTCTTAATCACTTTTAAAATTTTGGGTGGGGCAAAATCATAATTAAAAATAGTTATTAAACCACAGATAATCCTTTAGTAAATGAGGGGACTCAAAACTACAAAAGGGAGTGAATCAACCAACCAAGTAGGAAAGATTCAAGGGCAAAGTTAATGAAAACCATCAATCAAAAATGTTATATATATATAATAAAACGTTTGTTAATTTGTTACAAGGAAATTATTCTAATCAAAGTATAAATAACAAATTATTGAGGTGATGATTTAGAAAATAATGAGGTGCACTACCAGCTATAAAGCTATAACTGTGATATAATTCATTGCTGAAATTGATTCTCCTCTCTGAGTATTTGCTTCCTTGCAGTTGGATTTATGCATTGTATTGGCCTCTTAAATTAGTGGATTTGATGCTGAAAGCTCAGCCTCTGTGCACTGGTGCCAAATCAAATCTTGGAGACAGAGTTTTTTTTTTTTTTTTTTTTTTTTGCGTTACGCGGGCCTCTCCCGTTGCGGAGCACAGGCTCCGGACGCGCAGGCTCAGCGGCCATGGCTCACGGGCCTAGCCGCTCCGTGGCATGTGGGATCTTCCCGGACCGGGGCACGAACCCGTGTCCCCTGCATCGGCAGGCGGACTCTCAACCACTGCGCCACTAGGGAAGCCCGGACGGAGTTTTAAGTGAAGTAGAAGAGAATAGCTTTATTGCTTTGCCAGGCAAAGGGAGACACAGCAGCTCCTGCTCCGAAAAAAACTATGTATCCCAACCCAGGAGGATTTGATGAGGAGTTTTATAGTAGTAGTTCAAAGGTGGGATTGCTTATAATATTAGTGGGTGTGCAGGGCCTGCACTCTTTTAATCTCATCTCAGGTGGTCTCCTAATCTCGATGAGCTTCTCTGGTTCCTTTAATCTTGCCTCAGGTGGTTTCTTGGCTGCTCCTCCCTTGATTATTCAAATCTGCCCTTCAGAACTCAGGGAAGGTCATGGAGGCTGGAGTCTGTTCCCAGAAGCAAGAAATGGGGGACAGAAAGGCATTTGTGTCCAGGAACCCCACAGGGTCCTGCTCAGTTTCACTTCATGCCTCCTCTTAGATATTACTGTTTGAGGTACCCTCAGATATTCAACTACATACTCCATTCCAGTCAAATCCTTTGGCTTTCAATTTCATCTATGGCAATGTTCATTTGGTAGCTGTTAAATACTAAGGTTGCATTCGTCAGAGAGGAAGAAATTTTCCTCTACCTTCCTAAACTCTGGCTGGTCAAGAAATTAAATTAACATGAGTCAGATTAACAGGAGAAAATCAAATATGTAATCACATGTATTACATGGGAGAGACCCAGGAAACCTGAATGATTTGTAAAAATGGCCAAAACCCTTACCTTAAATACCATCTTCAGCTAAAAACAAAAGAGAATGTGGAGGGTAATGGTTGGGACTTCAAAGGTGGTAAAGCAATTCACATGGAGATGGAAAAGCAAATGTTTGATTAAAAAATGTTTGCTGCACCATGCAGAGAAAATGGGAGAGACTCTGATCTTTAGGTCCTGCCAAATTTCCCCCACAATACCTAGCCCATATTCTTTATAGATATCTCTGGTGATAGCTCTATTCTAAGAATAAGCCCTTTATCTACATTCTTTTAGGCAGTTAAGGGAGAGGTAAGAAGAAAAACATCCTGAGTCTTCTGTTTCTTAAAAATTATCGCCTAAATTAATCCTCATGCCAAATAGACACCAACATTTGCCACAAATTTTGCTCTCTTAGACATGGATTTTATGTCAGACCCGATGATATGTGATGGATATTAGAGAGGAATAAGGTGTGAGACATGAAATAGAATCCTGAAAGACCCTTTTTGCCAATCTCCAAAATTCCACAAGAATATTGATTTTAAAATAGAAAACAGCTATTCCTATTTTCTGGGTTCCTAAAATCCTGTACTTGCATGGAAAAAAATGGTGAAAGAATTTGTAAAAAATTCAACATAATTATTAAGAAGAAACATGATGAGTTTTAGAACAGTGAAAGGAGTATTATTTAAGTCTGACAGTAGACAGAAAAATGGATTCACTAAATGATACCTGAGAGTGAACATAATGTATATTTCTGAAGATAATTTAAAATGAAGAAAATTTTGGGAAAATGGTACTTGAAAGGAGGAGTTATTAGTATTAAGAAAGATTAGTACTATATTCTTAGCAGCACAGCTTTTAAATGTCTTTTTTGCATAATTGTCTTTTAGTGTTTCAGTAAGTACAAGAGTAGTATTTTATTATTATTTTTTTCTTTACCTGACTTAATCACTAAGTTTTCAAAATCTTTCTCCTAGTAAACCAATTGTCTCCTCATTAGATTGATTTCATTTGTGTTTCATTGTTTGGAACATGACTAAGTGTACTTGTGGTCTGAATAACTTCTGGCTACATTGGTAACCTCTGTCAGTAACTCCTTGTCTCATTGGAAATTGTTGAACATATTTATTTGGACTTGCTTGGAAAAGAGTCTTGTATATTTGCTAAAATTACTTATCGGAAGTATATAAATCTAAATGTATATTATTTTTTACTGTTCATGGGGAGTACAAATATTTTTAGAAGGAACCAAACTACTGACAATATTATTGCCCATAAGTTTTCATTCAGAAAAATATCCTGCATTCAAAATCTCATCCTCTGACTAAACTATTATGAATCATGTCAAAAAATGTCATTGTCTCTTAACATCTTTAATACATTTTAATTCATATAATAAATTTAATATAAATAATTCATTTTATTTAAGCTATGTATTTGTCAGGGTCAGTTTAGTTATCTCTGACAATGTTGACTGATTTAATTAATTGGCTAATTAAATGTCCAATCTTGCTGCACAAAGTATTTGAAACAGCATATAGCCTATATTATAGTCATAAAATTTCATTATTGAAAGAGGCTTATAGATCATCTGCTTCATGTCTCATTTATAAAAATAAGAAAGAACTGGCCCAGAGATTTTAAATTATTTTTGCAGTTTTAGTTAGTAGGAGAATGTGAATTGGAACCTCGTTCTTCTAACTTTCACATCAGTGCCTTCTTCAACAACCTGATTATCAAAAAAAAAAAAGAAACAAACAAACAAACACACTTATGTGAATAGAAACATTTTAATAGGTATTTCTTGATGATGATGATGATATTTAGTAATTTTTTTATGTAATATGAGGTGGTAGAGAGTCATAAAAATATTTTTAACTCACTGGACAGTCTTTCTGTATTTACCTGTGTCCTTGAAAGTTGTCCTGTGTACAGTTTAGAGAGGGTATAAATCTTTGGCCTTAAAGTCAGGTCTGTAAGATATTTAACTTTTCTATTTTCATATTTCTGGACACATTTTTCACCTAAGTGCTTTTTTCAATGATGGTTGGAAATTAATATTATTCAATTCAAATATATGTCCACCAATTAATTTAATTCAGGGTTTCCCCTAGATTACAGAGTTGCTATTAAATTCTGGGGAGGATTACATGTGACCAAGGTGCTGGAGAGAGACACAGAGTATTTTATAATCCACTGTTCATGCTGGCATGTTTGATGGCATTTGATGTTACAACTCATTTCTGCTAGTTTTTGTGGCATCTACCCATCCATGGCTTTATTGAGAATCACTTGTGTGCAGTCCATATAGTCCTGGACTTTGTGGGGACTTTCAAAATCTGCTTCAGGCCTCTCTTCCCAACTGATACCCCATATCCATTTTTGCAAGTCTGCTTTTTCACCTGATTTGCCAGGAAAACAGGTGATTTGCTTGTTTGCTTTATTGATTCTGCTGAAGTGAAAAATCTTTCAGATATATTTTGTTCTCCCATTTTCTTTATCCCACCCGCTAGCCACCATCTGCCAGTTAACCTGGAAATGAGTAGGATAAATAACCTCTTCTCAAGGATTTCCAGTGAGGTCCAGCTCACTTGCCTCTTGGTTTCCTCTTCTCTGTCCTTGGTTACGGACACCTCAAAACCTCAAAAGACAATTTTGTAATGCCCAGAACATTTTTATTTCAAGTTATTTTCTCTGCAAATTAATTGCAAAATAAAATGCATTGAGTGTTCCTCCCCAAATTTACAGCTTTTATTAAAGTAGTATTTACATGCCATAAAATTCACCCATTGTAAGTGTGTGATGACTTCTAGTAAATATTCAGATTTTTACAATAAAAACCGCAATCCAAAATTAGAATATTTCCATCACTCCAATGGATCTCTATGTGGGTTGGGGTGTGTATTCAAAGTTCAGGCAGTTTTCAAATCTTTCCCAGGTTTCTTTTTCTGCATGGCTGACTTACATCTCTACTGCACATTTATTAAGGTTCACAGAAAGCCAGGATTGTACGGAGAGCTTCTCACAGCCTTCTATGGATTTCTCATTTCCAAGACCTCACTGTTAAATTTCCCTATCAGGATTATAACCTAAAACTAGCTAAGCCACTGTCATCCCTGTTCATTAGGTACTGAAATCACTATTGTTACTGATTAGGCAAGTGGTTTTTCTTCTCCAGTCCAAGTCAAGTAAACTCCATCCATCAGCAAAGTGGTTGGTTTTTCTAGCCTCTCTCACCAAATTGTGGGAGAGGGATGTTCAGGCAAGAATGCTGTGAGTACTCACTGTTCAATAGTTTAATAGATTTTTAAGAATAACATGGCTCAACCGTTGTAAACCTTCCATCTACTTCAGAGCCCTGGAATTTTGGTTATTGACTACTTTGTCCAATTTTATAGTTGATTTTGGGGGAGAGGTTTTGCTGAGTTCTTCACTTTGCCATAATGGAGGTCCCAACACTGAAAATCTCTGCTGAAATTCAAAATCTGAGAATAGACACGTTTTTATTCTTATCGACCTTTACCTTGGTCAAGTTTTAGGACATCCTAAGTATTGCCTGGATAGAGCAGAGGCATTGAGGTAGAGGATAAAATTCTAGAATTTAAAGAAATGGAGATTTAAAAAAAAAAAATTCTGCCATGAAGGTAACACTGAAATATCTGATATTCCCTCTTTTGTGCTATAGAGAATCTTTTTCCTTGCATCCTGTTGTAAAAGAAGTTTCACATTCGGCACCAATACATATTGTTGACCTAAAATGTTTGCCTTTTCCACTAGATGATGATTTTCGCCTTTCCACGAAACACCACTGCAAACTTGCCCCTGTCAGCATACCCGACACAGAGAAACTCTCAATAAATAGTAGTCAAGGAAAAAGAGTTATTTGTGACTTGAGTAGAAAATATTAAATGAGGAAGATAGGGGCATAGGTGGTCCTGGTTTAACTTACTATAAAATATGTGAAAATTGGTTAAAAAAACCTTAAAATGATTTAGCTTTATGTGTCATTTCTGCATATAATCCTTTAAAAATATACTTGAAAAGTATAAAAATACATTTTGAACAAAAATGAAAATTAAAGGAAAGGCAGTTATATATGTAATACAAGTGAACTCATGAATTAAACATCATTTAAATTGATTCTTCAGTTTCATAGTTCAATGAATCTGAACTTTCAGAAAGAATTTCAGAGAAGTATTTTTGATGGAAATATTCATAATGAAATGAACTTTTCTTAATACATCAGGATATATATGAGAATGGTGACAATCTTTTAGCTTTCTTTAATTAAGCTGTTTCTCATATAGTTACTAAATATTTTGAAGGATTGCAAAAGTTAATATTTTTCCATTTTAGATTTTAAGTTATCTAATCAGCTAAAATTGTCTGGTCCCCAAATACATTGAAACAATATTTTCCAGAGTCTAAATGGGAAATGATGCAGGTTTAGAAAATCCTGCTTCTGGTCAAGAAAACTGTAGTTCGTTACAAAATCTCTCAAAGGCTACTAGGGCAAAGTCACACAGCATCAGTGTATTGGGAGAAATCTTTATTTCATTCTTTTTAGATAGTTTTAGATTAAGAAGTTCTATCAAAAAGCCCATGCTGTTTTAAATTATAGCTCATAGGAAAAAAAAAAAACAACAACTTGATTTCTCTTTCTGTTTTCCATTTATAGAAGAAAATTCTATCGTCTTTGATACACTTAGTTACAGAGATCACAGTAAATTTCTGAGTATCTTGGTAGCTTGTGTCACTAAATTGCTTTTCTCACATTTTGACTTTTTAAGAATTTAAGCAGGTAGCATTGCAAATGAGGAATAAAAGAAATTTCTCTTTAGATTTTATGTATTAGAAAAACTGTGTCATGCATATATTTAATTAAAAGAACAATTTAGGCCCTTTCAAAACCATTAGGTATTTTGCTCTGACGTTTAGTTAAATAGAATAAATGAGCCTCTTTCCAAGTGAGAAGCACCTTTCTTTGCTTTAAAAGTCATCTAAGCAGAGTTCACAGAAACAATTTTCTAAAATACATAGAAATGGAATGGCTTCATTGTTTTGTTTATTTTTCTAATAAATACCAGAAGTACCTTGACACTTGTGTTACAACAGTAATAAACCTCTTTAAAATATCAATGTGCTTTTTTCTTGAAAGGGCATAAATGTTTATCTGCAATTGTACAGAACTGTTCTATAAGTATATTATATATGCATGCACATGCACACACACATACACACACGAAGTCCTGCCCTCAACCAACAGTCTATTTATCTTGCATTGTTTCCACTAGTAATAGAGTTGCATGTGCACAAGGCTGTTAGACTTTATTTTTGTTGGGTGGGAGAGTGCCTAACTTTTTTTTTACATATTGCATAAGATAGTTGTTTCTATCACTTGGGAAACATCTAAAAACCATAAATGAACCGGCCCTACCCCCGGAGAGCTGGTTTCAGTTGGTCTCTTTTGGGACTCAGGCATTACTATTTCTAAGAAAGACTGTCAATGATTTTAATGTGGAGCCAGGTTGGAAACCATTGTTCTTGATTTTAGCTTGTTACTAATCCTAATTCCCTAAATACTTATAAGAATTGTAATTAAGGAAAAATGAGCCCTTTTCATTCCTTACTTTGGCTCTATCCTAGAAACTTGTTTTTCTACCCTTAGTAAAATAATTTGAATAATGTGTGGAGCTTAGAGGTAGCAAACTTGTGCCATTTTTTTTATCTCTTAAGTTTAGTTCAATCACCAGAAGAGTGCTGAAGAGAATGGTCCTCCTCTTTCCCTTCCTTTGGCATCTAGTCCTGCTGCCATGTGATCCTCTTAACTGAGTATTTCCCAAGTAAAAAAAAAATACCCCAAATCATTCCAAAGGAAGGAGGTGAAGTAAAAAGAGAAAATTTATTCCTCTTATTCCAGACCTCCTATTAAAAGATCCAGATTTAACCCAAAAGGTAATGTACAGGCATCTTATTTTAAGACAACAATAATAATATTTATTTTACACATCCTACCAAAGAAGAAACTGCATGAGTAACTTATTAATCATGTTACAATGAACATGGATTAGCAGCATACAATGAGTTTGGGTTAAAATTAACAGGTGAAAATATAAAGAAATGAAAATTAGTAAAGCGGAAGTAATATCCAGCTCTTAAAATGTATATAAACTAAGCTTTCACAAAATTACAAATTACAAATAATGATCAGTACCTAATATTAAAAATTTGTTTATGTACATAATAGGCATTTAATAAATATTCATGAAATGAATGAGTATGAACTTAAATATCAGTCAACATAATATCAGTTCAGCAGTCAATAGAAATAGCAAATTGAAGCATCCATTTATTTCCAATATATGCATTGCATTCTAACTCTTACACTTTTTAGTTGAGAAACCACAGGAAAATATTGAAATCACCAGCTCCTTCCAACTAGCCATGCCAGACTCTGAGACTTGTTGTGTGCCTTAAGTAATATCCAGCAATATGAGTGAAAACATTTTTGTAAATTGAAAAGTACTTTGCAACATTAAGATATTATTAATTTGTGATAATATTAATGGCTCAGTAATATTGAATTTCAGAGATATTTATACTGTTCTACACTCTCAATAGAAGCTCTACAAATGAGACAGTTTACCTCTTGAAACGTTTATTAAACTAAATTAATAACATCAAATTTTAATGTTCATATTTTTTATTTAATTCACATGTGTTAATTTTTAATTTTAAAAGGTATTTTTAAACTGTAAAAGAATAAAGAATTATATTGAATTGATCCCATTTTACAAATAATAGTCATAATCATTTTTAAAATCATAAATGGAAGTCCAAGATTCGTGAGAAACAACTAGTAACAAATGAGCCCATAATTTGCCATTCTCATCAAGCTTACAATAATTATAATCTAAAACCTATTAAATAATAAGCATTATGTTACATGGCGCTTAGGCATTTTCATAAATGGCTGCTTTGGTATTACTTTCAAATAGTGATACTTTTCTAATTGTTTTATTTTTTATTTCAGTTCTTACTTTTTGATTTTTCTATATCAGTAACTATCAGAAATGATATTGGTGTTCCCTGACAGTATGTTCTAATAACGAATCAAATCATTATGATTTGTTCTCCACTATTGAATATAATAAGCAAAAAAAAAGAAAAAGAAAAAAATAAAAATCTGTGGCCTGCAGGTTGATACACAAATAACCAATAATGATATAAAACCTCAACAAATTTTATAAGAATTTAAATCACTTAAAATATGCTCTCTAAACACAGTATAATTAAACCATTAAAAATGTTACGAAGATAACTAGAAAATTTTCAACTACTGGGGAACTAACCCATGGTTAAAAACAATTAGAAAATATTTTGAACATGATTAAAAACACAAAATATCAAAACTTCGACAAATACAGCTAAATGTCAGGGAATGTACAGCCTTAAATGCATGTAAAAATGACAGACTGAAAAGCAATGACCTAAATTGTATCTCAAGGATATCCTGAAACAAAGGATAGCCTTAAACTCAAAGAAACAAAAGAAAAAAATAATCAAAATAACAGCAGACACCACCCAGGTCTTCATGGTTTCACTGGTAAATTCTTCGGAATATTTAAGGAAGTATAACATCAATCTTACCCAAACTCATCCAGAAACTATTAATAGAAGAAATGTTCCACAAATGCTCTTCAGAGTCCATCATAACCTTGATTTAAAAAACGACAAAAATGTCACAGGAAAAGAAAATTACAGACTCTCTAATCAATTGCATATAAATATCCTAAACAAAATATAATCTCATTAAATTTGGCAATATATAAAATAATAAAGTAGTTTGACCAAGGGGGATTAATTGTAGAAATGCAAGGGTAGTTAATATTCAAATATTAACAAACAATATGAATCATCACATTTATAGAAGAAAATTAGGTAATAATATGAATTTTAATAGATGAAGAAAAAGTATTTAATTTAACAAAATTTAACACTATTTGTGATATATAAATCCTTACCAAATGAGAAATAAAAGGTAACTCACTGAATCGTATGAAAACTAACTATAGAAGTCTTACAGAAAACATCATACTATATGGTGAAATATTAAACACTTTTCCCTGAGGTGATAAATGAGAAAAGGATGCCCCTGCTATTAAACATTGTACTGGAAGTCTAAGGCAGTACAATAAGAGAAGAAAATCCTTTTAAAAGCATAGGATTGAAATAGAAGAAATAAGACTGTGCACAAATAAAATCTAAAAGCAAATCTATAGCTATACCTCTTGGGATACAATGTGAATATTTCCAAGTCTCTTCATGGTCAGAACATTCAGAGCAAAAATTACTGATTACATGGCTTAAAGGATCTTTGAATGGCCAATAAACCTTGGAAATTACAGATAGTGAATAAAGTCAGAGAAATTGCAGGTTTATCTCCCCTGGAGCCATTTATTTACATTTCAAAGGGTGATTGGATAAGTGATGTATTGTTCCCTCCTCTTCCTAGAGAGATTCGTATACCTTAGAAAGATGAGTGTCCATATTACCTTGCAAGTTCACTCTCTCTCTTCTTTCTCTTCTCCTTTACTCTTGAGGGGAAGAGGTGTAGTTATTCAAGCTGTCATATATAAACTCCAACTTTCATAATTCTGGGGTTCCTCTCCCATAAAACAGACCAAACCTTTACATGCAGAGCTCATCTGATTTATACCAGGTAAACCTTTGTGGAAAAATGGGTATGAAAAATTGACACTATAATACTCTATAAGTAAATAATTACCTGTTTCTGATCCAGAACACTCATATTTATTGTCAGAAATTGATTAAAAGTAAGAGAGCGAAATAACCCATTTTATATGAATAAGTTGAATTCAGCAATATTGTTGAATACATAATCAATAAACAAAAGTCAATTGTATTTCTATATACCAATAATAAACTTGAAATAGAATGTTAAACATATATAGCATCAAAGTTATTGACTGTTTAGCAATATATCTAACAAAAGATATATAAGCTTTCTGTACTGAAGACTAGAAAATATTTGTGAGAGAAATATTATAAGACCCAAATGAAGGAAGAGGCATATAGCATGCTCATGTTCTGGAAAATTCAATAGTAAATATTTCATTTTTCTCAATTAATCTGTAGATACACTGCAGTCCTAGACAAAATTCAAGAAGTTTTGGTCAAATTTGACAAATAGATTTTTAAATGTACATGGAAATTAATAAGGCTAAAAAGTCTAGGTAACCTTGAAGAACAAGAACAAAACCTGAATACATTTACTTACCATATATCAAGACTACAAATGACTAAAAATTGCAAGAATATAAAGTAGAAGATCTACAAGGGTCTGAAAAATAAATATAATATGGAATATAGCATAAAGCAGAAGTGAACAATGCAGGTTCTGGAAAACAATGCCCAGGTTTAGAACTGAGATTCTGTCATTTACTAATTTTATGACCTTGGACAAATTATTAACCCCTCACCAGCCTCAAATTCATTTCACATAAAATGGTGCTAAAAATAGTAGCTACCTTATTAGGTTAGATTGTTGTGATAATTGAATGAATTAAGTCATGTATTTTGAGCAGTGTCTGGAACATATTTAGTACCTAAGAAACATTAGATACCATTACTGAAGAAAAGAGGAAATAAGCTACAAGGGAAATAAAGGAGGTGGAGGAAGGCTAATGTGATAGGAACACTGTGTTCAAGGGTAAGGGTGGGACAGATAATGCAGTGGAGGAAGGCAGACACATGACAATGACTGGTCCTGTTGATCATGATGAATGTTTAGGAATTCAATGTAATTGTAATTGGAAATTAATATGGATGAAGAATGGAAGAATGTCACCTGCCATATCAGTAAACAAAAGACAATGTGGCCATCAACCATCAGTCACTGAAGCCACCCCCAATGGTGCACCCTGAAGGGATTCAGGATGAAGAAAAACAGGATACTGTTTTTATGCACTTACCTAGCCAAGGCGCATACCAAAGGAATGATTTCAAAAACCCAGACTCTTACATCTTCCCATACATAGAAAAGTGCTAATTCATTAATTTGAAATGTCTAGTTTAATTAACAGTAATCTTTTGATGTTCCAACTATCTGTTTTTTGTTTGTTTGTTTTAGCAGAAACTCCTATATATCCTGTCTCCTCCCTTACCTCTTCAGAAGAGTCGCTAAGAGCTAGCTGAGAGGTTGTCACCCAGGCTTAAGTTCTCAGTATGTATGCCAAATAAAACATAATTCTCAGTTATTAGTCTTTGCATTTTTTTCAGTTGAAACTAATAAAGAGATTCAAGAAGGGAAGTGACACAATAAGATGCACATTTTAGAAAATTCTCTGGTTTCTACATGGAGAACAAAATGTGGCTGTGAAAAACTGCAAAGAAGGGTACTAGTTATAAAGTTGTTGTATAAGCCAGTATGATAGAGTCCTGGGCTATTGTTTTTCAGTTGAAATGGTGAGAACTGGTTTGAAACAATCTATGTTTTGAACCAGAGCTTACAGGATTTGCTGATAGATTGGATGTGTGTGATGAGAAAAAGAAAGATCAACAATCCCTCTGAGGTTTTGGTGTTGGCAACACGTGGGAATTATAGTGTTGTTCAGAACAATGGGAAGAAGGAAGGAGCTGGAGATGAGGTAGGAGTTGAAATGTAATATTTAGGATATATTTCATATGAGCTGTGCACTTTGTACCCAAGTGGGCATGTTGGAAAGACAGTTGGATAGTAAGGTCTATACACAGCTTAAGGGAGAGATTAAGGGTAGAGATAAAGATTTGTGCGTCAGATGGATGATATTTAAAATAATGATAATGGCAATTATGGTTATAGGTGTTTAGTTATGTATAATTTCTGACCAGCCTCCGTGCTGGAAACCTTTAATGTATTATCTGATTTATCACTCAGAAATGACTCTAAGGGATAAGTCCTATTTAGTGTCCATTTTAAAATAAGAAAATTAAACCTGGAGCTGGAGTAATCAGCACATGATTACAAATAATAAGTAACAGAGCTATGATTCAAGCAAGTGACGTCCTGACTAAAAGTTTTCTTTTCCAATTATGTTACATTTTTTAATGTCAAATTGCTTCCCTCTAGTCAGAGAATTAAAAACGTGGCTTTCTAACAGCACATAATTGTTTAAGTTTGTCACTATGCTGCTGTCTCTCATATATTTAATTCATGCCACATCATCATACAGAAATATAAATCTTTATTTGAATTATTTTGTATTAAGAAAACAATAGTTCCTCCCCATATAAGTTTATATTATAATACTACATTGATATTTTATAACCTTATAATGCAGTGACCATGACCTTTGTGTCCTTGAGGAAGAAAACTGAATGGAGCTATATTTTCTATTAAGGAGTCTAATGTAAGGAGTGGCAAAGCAGCACCAATGGGGGAAAAACATTTATTACACTTACTAAAAGTTTTCTTCTTACATGATGAAGCACTTAAGATTTTAGCCAGTTGTACAATGCATATGAATTCCTTCCTGTGAATTCCTCACTCCCTCACTTTAAAGCCTTCCATCTACTCCCTTTGCAGATTCTCCTTTGTGGTGTCTTTGAAACGTATTTTCATTTTATCTGAATGTCTCCTGTGATTTGTTTTTCCTCTACATAACTGAACTTTATTTCAACTCTCCTTAATTAAATCAATAGCTGACTACAATTTCTACCAAAAATATTGAACACCGATAAGCTGCTAAGAGTTTGGGAAAAACTAAACTTCATATGGCACAGCTGTGAGGCCAAAGATATTTTTCCTCTTTTTTGCCCCTTTACTCCCATCCTCTTCACCCTCCTCCCTGTTTGTTTTGTCCCTTTCCCTAATCATTCAGGAAAAAAAGAGTTTAATCCATGTCTTGGAGATGAGAGTGTGCAGCAAGAGCATGGTCTGTTGAATAATCAGCATTCGTGCAGGGGTTTTCTGTTACTGAAAAATCCCACCGGGAGCAGAGGAATATAAGCAGATACGCTGCTGCTAAACTGGAGGAATGATGGTAACCTGGCTAAAAGGCTGCAGTTCTAGATCTTAAATCCTTTAGGTAAATGTCGCTTCAAGGAGAAGTAGCCAGGACACAAACCCCTGTAAACATGATGTTTTTCTTTTGAAATCTGAAGGACAGCTGAGTCTTCCAGGTTTGAATATCTTATCTAAACAGTATTGCTTTTTTAGAATATTTTCTAGTATATTTTCATGGGCCTGATATAGCCACTCCTTGGCAGGTCTTACACATACTAAACAGAATAAATAGCACATTTCCTACAGTACAAAATGCTTAAATACAAAATAATGTGCAATTACTTTTCCATTCTGAGGTATATACTTTTATTAATAAAATGTTATATCATGAAATTAAGGAATATTTCTTTGAGAATAAGGGACTACTTTGAAAAAGAAATATAAACAATATGTCAAAAATGGTTTCCATTTATGATATTGAAGAACAATTGTTTTTATTTCACTTTATCTATGAAAATAGAGATTATCAGCACTAGTTCTGAATGCCATAAGGCAATTGACTTCTATAGGGCTTTTCTAAGCTATGCATAGGTTATTAGGTTGTGTTTCAGAGAAATATTATGCTAGAGCATATTTTGTGTGTGTGTGTGTGTGTGTGTGTGTGTGTGTGTGTGCGTGTGTATTTATTTATTTATTTTTGGAGGGTTATTTTTTATTAAAAATTTTTTTAACATCTTTATTGGAGTATAATTGCTTTACAATGTTGTGTTAGTTTCTGCTATATAAAAAGTGAATCAGCTGTACATATACATATATCCCCATATACCCTCCCTCTTGTGTCTCCATCCCACCCTCCCTATCCCACCCATCTAGGCTGACACAAAGGACCAAGCTGATCTCCCTGTACTATGCAGCTGCTTCTCAGTAACTATTTTACCATTGGTAGTGTATATATTTCCATGCCACTCTCTCATGTAATCCCTGTTTACCCTTCCCCCTCCCCATGTCCTCAAGTCCATTCTCTACATCTGAGTCTTTATTCCTGTCCTGCCCCTAGGTTCTTCAGAACAATTTTTTTTTAGATGCCATATATATGTGTTAGCATATGGTATTTGTTTTTCAATTTCTGACTTACTTACTTCACTCTGTATGACAGTCTCCAGGTCCATCCACCTCACTGCAAATAACTCAATTTCCCTTCTTTCTATGGCTGAGTAATATTACATTGTTTATATGTGCCACATCTTCTTTATCCATTCATCTGTTGATGGACACTTAGGTTGCTTCCTTGTCCTGGCTATTGTTAATAGAGCTTCAAAGAACACTGTGGTACAAGACTCTTTGAATTATGATTGTCTCAGGGTATATGCCCAGTAGTGGGATTGCTGGGTCATATGGTGGTTCTATTTTTAGTTTTTTAAGTAAACTCTATACTGCTCTCCATAGTGGCTGTATCAATTTAAATTCCCACCAACAGTGCAAGAGGATTCCCTTTCCTCCACACCCTCTCCAGCATTTATTGTTTGTAGATTTTTTGATGATGGCCATTCTGATTGGTGTGAGGTGATATCTCATTGTAGTTTTGATTTGCATTTCTCTAATGATTAGTGATATTGAACATTCTTTCATGTATTTGTTGGCAATCTGTGTATCTTCTTTGGAGAAATGTCTGTTTAGGTCTTCCGCCCATTTTTCGATTGGGCTGTTTTTTTTTTTTTTTGATATTGATCTGCATTAGCTGCTTGTGTATTTGGAGATTAATCCTTTGTTAGTTGCTTCATTTGCAAATATTTTCTCCCATTCTAATGGTTGTCTTTTTGCCTTGTTTATGGTTTCCTTTGCTGTGCAAAAGCTTTTAAGATTCATTCAGTCCCATTTGTTTATTTTTGTTTTTATTTTCATTTCTCTAGGAGGTGGGTCAAAAAGGATCTTGCTGTGATTTATGTCATAGAGTGTTGTGTCTATGTTTTCCTCTAAAAGTTTGAGAGTGTCTGGCCTTACATTTAACTCTTTAATCCATTTTGAATTTATTTTTGTGTATGGTGTTAGGGAGTACTCTGATTATATTCTTTTACATGTAACTGTCCAGTTTTCCCAGCACCAATTATTGAAGAGGCTGTCTTTTCTCCACTGTATATTTGTGCCTCCTTTATCAAAGATAAGGTGACCATATGCACATGGGTTTGTCTCTGGGCTTTCTATCGTATTCCTTTGATCTATATTTCTGTTTTTGTGCCAGTACCATACTGTCTTGATTACAGTAGCTTTGTAGTATAGTCTGAACTCAGGGAGCCTGATTCCTCCAGCTCCATTTTTCATTCTCAAAGTTGCTTTGGCTATGTGGGGTCTTTTGTGTTTCCATACAAATTGTGAATTTTTTTGTTCTAGTTCTGTGAAAAGTACCAGTGGTAGTTTGATAGGGATTGCATTGAATCTGTATATTGCTTTAGGTAGTAGAGTCATTTTCACAATGTTGATTCTTCCAATCCAAGAACATGGTATATCTCTCCATCTATTTGTATCATCTTTAATTTCTTTCATCAGTGTCTTAGAATTTTCTGCATAAATGTCTTTTGTCTCCTTAGGTAGGTTTATTCCTAGATATTTTATTATTTTTATTGCAACGGTAAATGGGAATGTTTCCTTAATTTCACTTTCAGAATTTTCATCATTAATGTATAGGAATGCCAGAAATTTCTGTGCATTAATTTTGTATCCTGCTACTTTGCCAAATTAATTGATTAGCTCTAGTAGTTTTCTCGTAGCATCTTTAGGATTCTCTATGTATAGTATCATGTCATCTGCAAACAGTGACAGCTTTACTTCTTCTTTTGCATATTGGACTCCTCTTATTTCTCTTTCTTCTCTGATTGAGGTAGCTAAAACTTCCAAAACTATGGTGAATAATAGTGGTGATTGTGGACAACCTTGTCTTATTCCTAATCTTAGTGGAAATGGTTTCAGTTTTTCACCATTGAGAATGATGTTGGTTGTGGGCTTGTTATATATGGTCTTTATTATGTTGAGGTAAGTTCCCTCTATGCCTACTTTCTGGAGGGTTTTTATCATAAATGCGTGTTGAATTTTGTCAAAAGCTTTTTCTGCATCTATTGAGATGATCATATGGTTTTTTTCCTTCAATTTTTTAATATGGTTTATCACATTGATTGATTTGCATATATTGAAGAATCTTTGCATTCCTGGGATAAACCCCACTCAATCATGGTATATGATCTTTCTAATGTGGTGTTGGATTCTGTTTGCTAGTATTTTGTTGAGAATTCTTGCATCTATGTTCATCAGTGATATTGACCTGTAGTTTCCTTTTTTTGTGATATCTTTGTCTGGTTTTGGTATCAGGGTGATGGTGGCCTTGTAGAATGAGTTTGGGAGTGTTCCTCCCTCTGCTATATTTCTGAAGAATTTGAGAATGATAAGTGTTAGCTCTTCTCTAAATGTTTGAGAGAATTTGCCTTTGAAGCCATCTGGTCCTGGATTTTTGTTTGTTGGAAGAGTTTTAATCACAGTTTCAATTTCAGTGCTTGTGGTTGTTCTGTTTCTATTTTCTATTTCTTCTTGGTTCAGCCTCAGAAAGTTGTGCTTTTGTAAGAATTTGCCCATTTCTTCCAAGTTTTCCATTTTATAGTCGTATACTTGCTTGTAGTTATCTTTCATGATCCTTTGTATTTCTGCTGTGTCAGTTGTTATTTCTACTTTTTCATTTCTAATTCTGTTGATCTGAGTCTTCTCCCTTTTTTTCTTGATGAGTCCGGATAATGGTTTATAATTTTGTTTATCTTCTCAGAGAACAACCTTTTAGTTTTACTGATATTGGCTATTTTTTCCTTCATTTCTTTCTCATCTGATTTTTATGATTTCTTTCCTTCTGCTAACTTTGTTGTTGTTCTTCTTCTTTTTCTAATTGCTTTAGATTAAGATTAGGTTTTTTTTTTGAGATTTTTCTTTTTTCTTGAGGTAGGAGTGTATTGCTATAAACTTCCTTCTTAGAACTGCTTTTGCTGCATCCCATAGGTTTTGGGTCATCTTGTTTTCATTGTCATTTGTTTCTAGGTATTTTTGTTTGATTGTTTTTCTCCACTGATTTCTTCAGTGATCTCTTGGTTATATGTAGTGTATTGTATAGCCTCCATGTGTTTGTATTTTTTACAGGTTTTTTTTCCTGTAATTGATTTCCAGTTTTATAGTATTGTGGTAGGAAAAGAGAATTGATATGATTTCAATTTTCTTAAGTTTACCAAGGGTTGACTTGTTACCCAAGATATTATCTCTCCTGGAGAATCTTCCATAAGCAGTTAAGAAGAAAGTGTATTCTGTTGGTTTTGGATGGAATGTCCTTTAAATATCAGTTAAGTCCATCTTCTGTAATGTGTCACTTAAAGCTTGTGTGATTTTCATTTTGGATCATCTGTCCATTCCTGAAAGTGAGGTGTTAATGTCCCCTACTCTTATTGTGTTACTGTCAATTTCCCCTTTTATGGCGTTAGCATTTAGTTTATGTATTGAGATGCTCTTATGTTCGGTGCATAAATACATACAGTTGGTATCTTCTTCTTCGATTGATCCCTTGATCATTATGTAGTGTCCTTCTTTGACTCTTGTAATAATCTTTATTTTAAGGTCTATCTTGTCTGATATGAGAATTGCTACTCCAGCTTTCTTTTGATTTCCATTTGCATGGAATATCTTTTTCCATCCCCTCACTTTCAGTCTGTATGTGTCCCTAGGTCTGAAGTGGGTCTCTTGTAGACAGCATATACGGGTCTTGTTTTTGTATCCATTCAGCAAGCCTGTGTCTTTTGGTTGGAGCATTTAATCCATTTACTTTTAAGGTGGTTATCAATATGTATGTTTCCATCCCCTCACTTTCCGTCTGCATGTGTCCCTAGGTCTGAAGTGGGTCTCTTGTAGACAGCTAGGGAAGTTTTCAACTATAATCTCTTTAAATATTTTCTCAGTCTCTTTCATTTTCTCTTCTTTTTCTGGGACCCCTATAATTCATATGTTGGTGCATTTAATGTTGTCCCAGAGGTCTCTGAATTTTCTTAATTGTTTCAAGTTTGTTTCTGTAACTCTTTTCCTTCTCTTGTGTTTCCTACCTAAAGAATTTCCTTACCTTTTGTTGTAAAGCTGGTTTGGTGGTGCTGAATTCTCTTAGCTTTTGCTTGTCTGTAAAGGTTTTAATTTCTCTGTCAAATCTGAATGAGATTCTTGCCTGGTAGAGTAATCTTGGTTGTAGGTTTTTCCCTTTCATTACTTTAAATATGTCCTGCAAATCACTTTTTGCTTGCAGAGTTTATGCTGAAAGGTCGGCTGTTAACCTTATGGGGATTCTCTTGTATGTTATTTGTTGCTTTTCCCTTCCTGTTTTTCATATTTTTTCTTTGTGTTTAGTTTTTCATAGTGTGATTAACTTCTTTATTCTGCTCTTCAGTAGTTATTTCCACTATTTTTTCTTCCAGGTCACTTATCTATTCTTCTGCCTCAGTTATTCTGCTATTGATTCCTTCTAGAGTATTTTTAATTTCATTTATTGTGTTGTTTGTCACTGTTTGTTTCATCACTTTAAATATGTCCTGCAAATCACTTTTTGCTTGCAGAGTTTATGCTGAAAGGTCGGCTGTTAACCTTATGGGGATTCTCTTGTATGTTATTTGTTGCTTTTCCCTTCCTGTTTTTCATATTTTTTCTTTGTGTTTAGTTTTTCATAGTGTGATTAATATGTTTCTTGAAGTGTTTCTCATTGGTTTTATCCTGTATGGGATTCTCTGTGCTTCCTGGACTTGATTGACTATTTCTTTTCCCATATTAGGGAAGTTTTCAACTATAATCTCTTTAAATATTTTCTCAGTCTCTTTCATTTTCTCTTCTTTTTCTGGGACCCCTATAATTCATATGTTGGTGCATTTAATGTTGTCCCAGAGGTCTCTGAGACTGTCTCAATTCTTTTCATTCTTTCTTCTTTATTCTGCTCTTCAGTAGTTATTTCCACTATTTTTTCTTCCAGGTCACTTATCTATTCTTCTGCCTCAGTTATTCTGCTATTGATTCCTTCTAGAGTATTTTTAATTTCATTTATTGTGTTGTTTGTCACTGTTTGTTTGCTCTTGAGTTCTTCTAGGTCCTTGTTAAACATTTCCTGTATTTTCTCCATTCTATTTCCAAGATTTTGCATCATCTTTACTATCATTTCTCTGAATTCTTTTTCAGGTAGACTGCTTATTTCCTCTTCATTTGTTTGGTCTGGTGGGTTTTTACTTTGCTCCTTCATCTGATGTGTATTTCTCTGTCTTCTTATTTTGCTTAACTTTCTGTGTTTGTGGTCCCCTTTTCACAGGCTGCTGGTTTGTAGTTCCCATTGTTTTTTGTGTTTTCCCACAATGGCTAAGTTGGTTTAGTGAGTTGGGTAGGTTTCCTGGTGGAGGGGACTTGTGCCTGTGTTCTGGTGGATGAGGCTGGATCTTGTCTTTCTGGTGGGCAGGACCACGTCCGGTGGTGTGTTTTGGGGTGTCTGTGAACTTATTATTATTTTAGGTAGTCTCTCTGCTAATGGGTGGGATTGTGTTCTTGTCTTGTTAGTTGTTTGTCATGGTGTGTCCAGTACTAGATCTTGTTGGACATTGAGTGGGGCTGAGTCTTACGGTTGAGACAGTGATCTTTGGGAGAGCTCTCGCCAATTGATGTTATGTGGGGCTGGAAGGTCTCTGGTGCTTCAATGTTCTGAATTCGGCTCTCCCCCCTCAGAGGCTCAGACCTGACACCCGGCCAGAGCACCAAGACCCTGTCAGCCACACAGCCAGGTACGTGGGGAGTGTCTTGCCTTTTGGGAAGTCTGAGGTCTTCTGCCAGCATTCAGTAGGTGTTCTGGCATTAAAGCCTTTGACAGGTGATTAGGTAATGAAGACAGTGTCCTCAAGAATGAGATTAGGACACTTATAATAGAGGCTCCAGAGAGTTGCTTTATCCCTTCCACAATGTGAAGAACTAGGAAGTTTGTCTTCATCAAAGTCTGAATTGGCCAGGGCCTTGATTTTCAACTTTCCAACCTCCAGAACTGAAAATTAACTTTATTATTTATAAGCCACTCAGTTTGTTATAATAGCCTAAATGGACCAAGACATAGATTAGTACCAGTAGTGGGGTGTTACTATAACAAAAACCTAAAAATGTGGAAGGGCTGAGGAACTGGGTAATGGATAGAGACTGGAAGATTTTGGAGGTGCATGCTAGCAAAAACCTACATTGCTATGAATGAACCATTAGGTGTAATTCTGGTGAGAGCTCAGTTGCAAAAGGAAAGAGCTATAGAGATAGCCTTAATGTTAGATAATAGTTAAGTAATCCTGAACAAAATATTTGTAGGAATATGAATGGTAAAGGCCATTCTGATGAGGTCTCAGGTACAAATGATGAAAATGTTTTTGGACAATGGAGGAAAGGCCATTCTTCTCATAAAGTGACAAAGAACTTGGATGGATTGTCATGTTCTAAGATTTGTGGAAGGTAGAACTTATGAGCAATGAAAGTGAATATTTAGCTGAAGAAATTTCTAAAGCAAATGTTTAAGGGATGGCCTGCTTCCTCTGGATGGCTTATAATATAATGAGAGTGGAGAAATTACTTGAAGATCAAATTGTTCATCAAAAAGGAAGCAGAACTTAAAGATTTGGAAAATTCTCAGCCTATTCATATTGTAAAAAATGAGGGTGTGGCCAAACAACCATTTGATAAAGAGATTAGTCAGTCATCTCAACTGAAGCCACCAGCTATTGTTCAAGACAATTTCTATTGGTTATAAGCTACCCAGTCTAGTGTAGTTTGTTATAGCAGCTTGAACAGACTAAGGCAGTAATATAACTCTTGTATGACATATAGAACTCATTCAAAATATGGTTCCCCACTTGTCATTACTTTTACTATATAGCAGTAATTACATTCAAGCATTGAATTGCTTTTCATCACATATCATGACATATATTGTTTTCATCACATATCATGATATATATTATGATATCATGACACAGTTCTCAGAATATTTTGAAACCAAGTTTTTTTGGAGTAAGATACTGAAATCAATAGATCACCATCCAACCCCCAGTCTAAATATCAAGAGGAGCCATACTGATATAAAGCAGTTAAGCATCTGGTAAACCACAATATGAATTCAAATGTTATAGTCAGCCTTGGAAGTTTAGGTCCTGAGGACTTTGTCTCAAATGAGTCACTGCTTTGAGCAGATGAACATTATATGGCACAATTTTTCTGGGCTAATAGAGTTTGTTGGTTTACCTATGCCATGTCTAATTTAGTATCTGTCTGCAGTAGTAGTAACTGGACAAATAGGTTTATGATTAGCACTAATTTTTGGTCTATGGAGCTGTAAGAGGTCCAGTCTGATTAGTAAAAAATATGTACCTGTAAATAACATAATTCATGACACCACTGTTTCTTAAAACTTTTAGAACCACAAAACTCTGAAAACTGATTAGATATGTAGCAATTTAATCTAGCCTATTTTTGGCACCTGAAGTAAAAGTGTTGTGCCTTTGGGATATATATGAATCTCTTTAGACCATATCCAGTGAACTATTATAGTTGATGACGCTAGCTTGTTATGCTACTTGAAGTAAGTGAAAATGAGAGGATAAAAAAACTCTGTAGCTTTCCAGTCAATAAGACCCAGATATTATGATACATTAGAATGTGGAAATTTAAGCCAAAAAGGGAAGTTTTCCATTGGCTTTTAGTATGTAAATATCTGTTGGTGCTTTAGGAGGTTTTTCAGCAGAAGAGATGTAGGTAATTATTCTGAAGTGTTTCATTTTCAAGGGAAATATTTACAGAATATTTCTGTGGACAAGGAATTAATTTCAGTAGACCAAAATTAGCATGTTTATCTGGAATATTTTCTTTAAAAAAAGAAGCCTAAAGTATCTAATCTTAGGGTTTTATTTTATACCTAACAGATATAATCCAATGTATAGCCTCATAAACTGCATAAAATATTAGGCAGTACCTAGATATATGTGAAATGGAAGCAGACTTTAGTTTCAATCTCCCACATTTCCCATTCTCCCAGCATCCCCAGATGGACTGCTTTCTTAATTTGCCGGGTACCTTCCTGGTCTCTCCTTTCTCTCATTTGTAGATCCTAATTTATTCATCCTATGATACAAGTTGAAAAATCTCTCAAATATTTTCTTTGCTTTTCACCAGATTATTTTTAATGATTTTTAAAGCATTATGCACTGTATTTCTGTCAGTCTGTGAGGTCAGGTATGTGGATATGTTTAAAGATATTAGTGGAACTCTTTTATTGCACTCTTAATATTTGCCATCTGTATTTAAAATTAAATAAACTGAACTTTTTTTTATTTTTCATGAATTGCTTGCCAGGATACTATATTCCTATAGAGATGAGAATTACAATGAGACGAAAATGGAGAAATAATATAAATTAAGCTAAATATAACATACAACCAAAGGGAAAAATAAACATATTTGTCTGTAAAATGTCTGCATGCTGGAAAAAAAGCTTTATTTTTCTGTCAAATTATTAGGATTATTAGGATTATTGCTTTACTTTTTCACATACCTCTCACATGTATACATATTCTCAGTTGCAATTAAATCCATTTTCTTATTTTATTAGTCAATGTAAAGTTTCTTCACTACTGAAATCATCATAATGACAAACCAAACATTTCTAATAAAGTTCCTTTAGAGTGGCTAGACTAGAAGGGTAGCAATCTGTTCCTTACCTTTGAAATGATGCTTTTCTCAAACACCAGCCATCTGAGGCTGACTTCTCATAAATCTGCTCAAATGCCTTATCTTCAAATATCACTTGAAAAAAGTTGTGACTTTTTTTTTCTTCTTGTCTCATCTATGCATCACATCATGATAACAGACTAAACCATTTATAGATTATCATGTCCAGGACTTTGGCTTGGCAATAATTTAGCAGTTTAGCAAGTAAAATACTCTAACTTCAAGAACTGGATTTTGAAGGAAGGACAAGAGGAAAAAGAAAGGCAATATTAATTATTTTTTTTGACCCAACTAAGCTTTTTGGAAATATTAATATAATTTACCAAATAATTTCCACTTATTGTCTATCACCACCAATATCATCCTCCTCCTCCTCATCATCATCATCTTTCCTTTCTCCATATAGTTCTTGAGAAATTACCATTTTTAACAAGTTCTTTTTCATTTAGTCTTACAATGGCACTGTAAAAATGATCAACTTACACAGAGCAACAAAGCCCCAAGGAAGTTAAAACAAAACCAAAACTGTGCAAGGTAATATAACTAGTAATTATGTTGTGTTTCAAGATCATGATTTCTAATTTTAAGTTGAGAGTATTTTTCTCACTAAGTGTTAGCTTTTTAATATCTATATTTATTATTATTATCCTAAATATATGTATGAAGTTTCTGGAGCAGAACAGATTATTATTATCTATTTACAGTAAATAAGAACTGTGTGATTCCTCTGTGCCCCATTTTTTACCACTGCAGTGGTATGATGAATACCAGATGTCATCTACAAATATAAGGTCTGTACTGTAGGTGAGGGACCAAGCACAAAAATCTGGACTTTATATAGGAAAGTCTCCCATTCCCTTCAGAGAGAGTCCTTTGAGAAATGTAAGAAGAAGGATGCTGGGCCCTCACTCTTTGGAATGCAAGTAAACCTCTTCAGGGGAGATATAAGACTAGTGTTTCCAACTTTACAAGCCATGGAATGTCTCCTTCTCCCGGGTAGCATCCTCCTTTGAAATACAGACACATCTCTGAAGAAGTAAATCTCTCTATCATTCTTACTGGATAATGAGTTATAAATTAACTTCTAACATGTGTTTTCTAGGCTATAAAAATTCATCTAGCATTATTTCTTGTTAGTAATAATGTGATTTATTGCCACTGGGATTAGTTTTTTACATTTATTAGATTTTCCATGTTACACAAGTTCAGATTTCATGGTTTTACTTTATGTGGCATAAGTGACTGAGGTAGGCATCTTCTTTTTTAAGTGTAAACCTTTTAGTCTATGTGTATAAAAACAAACAGAACAGCAATAATAAAACAGAGTTACTGATAACATTTTAAATGATCACAAAAGAAATCATCCAAAAGTAATGTTGAAAGCATTTCAGAATGCTTGTCTGTTTTTTTAAAATTTGTGTATCTTCATATATAATCTGGTGAATGCATTTTATTATTATTTTTAAAAATAATTTTTGGATTTTCATAAAATATTTCTTGATTCCAAAGTGAATAATTCCAGAACATCTATCATCATTATATCATGGAGAATTATGTTCAGGAAAACATGTTTAAAAGAAGTCTCCATGGAATTAATTTAAAAATCCTGCAGAAAAATTTGTATTTTACTAAAGCCAAAACTCTACTACAAGTTGTTCATTATATTATTTCTTTAATTCATGTTTTACATAATGATATGTAATTCACCTGTTATGTGGTTTCACCTCTATAGGTGGGTAAAAACCCTACTGCTTTATGTTGACTCAGAATTTCCTTTAGACTATATTTCTTATCTAAATGGTCAAGATCTCATTTCTGCAAAGGTGTAATCCACTATTATTTTATCTCCAAAATACTACCAATTTTAAAATATCTTATTTAGTAAATACTCAATACAAACAATTTCATTTAATCTAATTCCTTTTCAAGTGAAGTTGGAAAGTAGTAATTTATTCATGTTAATTGAGAATGAGGTATTGTCTTTTCAGCAGCAAAATGAATTATTAGCAAAATTCAAACTCTAGCTCAGGCTCTGATGGCCTGGGGCCGGTTGATTGCCCTAAGCAGAGCTATATATGTGATGACTCTTTTGACCATTTAACTTGAAAATTTAGAAGCAGAAGAGCTTAAATGTCTCTCTCATTTAAATTCTAAGATCTCATTACTTATAAAAGTGTCTCATCTAAATGTGTAGCTGTTCCATTTTCTACAGGCAAAATTTTGTCAGTGAAAAATAATATAAAATTGCTGATAACTATTCCAAAGCCACCTCTACTGCCTTCTGTTTAAAAATATTTCAGTAAGTCCACTTTGGGTCAGTCAAGTTTTGCAATGAAACAGGGTGGATTAATTTCCTTGACTTCATGTAAGAGTGCCAAACCTGTGAGAAGTTGATTGAAGAGCCAACATTTATAATGGGAGGAATCAGAAGGACAAGAGGTGTCAGGAGAAGAGGCTACTTCTGACAGTAGTACAGGTGTATTCGATATCAGTGAGCATGTTCCACTCAACAAGAACTGCAAATAAGCAGGGGAAAGGAAAGTGGCTAGCAGTCTAATTAGAAGTCAAAGTCACACGGAAGAGCAAGGTTTGGCCCAAGGATGCATGACATCGCAGGAAACAAAATTTAGACAGGGCACAGTAGGTAGGACTGGAGAATCCTCTCAATTAATTAAGAAATAGAAATAGGCTACGTAACAATTCAGCTTAAGATATTAAGAAAAAATATTTTAAATGCAAGACAAAGAATATTTAAAAGGCAAGATATAATTATGAAAGGATGGGGCAATAAAAACATTTCAGTGGCAGAACGGCAGACTGGCTGCCTGCCACATGAATTTGGCTGCACATAAGTGCATTCAGATTGACCCTCACAGTGTTAAAAAAGAAAAAACTAAAAAAGTAAATAGTTGCCAACTTTTAAAAGCTTGAGATGTCAAATGGAAAAAAAAATTACACTCTTCAATGGATTCACGTTTCATTCAGAAACATACAAAATTCCTTACAATTCTGTATAGGAACCTAGAATTTCCCAAACTGTAGGCTTACCTCTCTAACTTCACTGCCTATTTCTCTCCCTTTGCCATAGCCACATTGGCTTCCTTGCCTTTCTTTCAACATGCCATCTTGTACAATAACAGCTTCTTCTGTCTCTTGTCCCCAGATACCAGCATGAGTTCTGCAATTTCCTACAAGTTAAAATCACACTGATTGCTCTCCTTAAAATTGCAACCCCACACATTATTCTCTATATCCTCTACTGTTTCTTATTCTTTCTCCAGAGTAGTTATCATATGTTAAGAGATTATATAATTCACTCATTTAGTATGTATATTGGTACTTTCCCCTGTAGACTGTGAGTCTCTATATGTTTCTAAAGTTTTGGAAGATCCTATAACACCGGAACTATACTGCCTCATAAAAAATTTGTCTGAATCCCAGGAGCACATGCATCTTTTATATGAAGCATTCATTCTTATGTTTAATATAATCTCCAATATTCCCTTTTGTGTCCCTGACAATAAATCTTGGAGTCATTGTTTATCACCGACCTCGCGCTACTCTCTTTTATTTTCTTTTTCAAACAATAAAGTTAAGAAGAAATTGAAGTATGTTTTGTATCAATATATGGAAATATTTGTAAGAAAACACAGAAGACATATTACTTTAGGGAAGTAAAATATATCTCTCTTTATTCAGCTTTAATATGTACTTGAATCACCATTATGAAACAAATATAGCATGCTTCACTTATTACATTATTTACTAACCCTGTGGGAATTTGAATCTGAGGTCTCTGAATATAAGATAAATAAATAGAATACCAGAAATTTCAGCTGGAGTGTAGATCGAGACCAAATAATAATAATAATAATAATAATAATAATAATAATAAATACCCATAAATGTTGTATTAAGAAGTTTTAAATTGTCGGGGAGCAAGCAATTTCCTCTACCCTTCTAGGTTCTTCCGGGTGGCCTAAAAATTAAATTGATATGAGACAGTTTAACAGGGAAAATCAAACAAAAATTTAATTACATGGGAGAGACCCAAGAGAACTGAGTAACTCTCCAAAATAGCTGAAGCCCTCACCTTAAATACCATCTTCAGCTAAAAACAAGAGGATTTTGAGGGTACTGGTTTGGGACTTCAAAGGGGAGGAAGCCAATTTACACCGAGATGGAAAAACAAATGTTTGGTAAACAAACGTTTGCTGTCCAGAGACAATGAGACACAAAAAGGAATTTTAACAGACTGCTATGTTCCTCCCTGTCTACACACTTAGTTCATACTATAGTTATCAATGCTGACAGCAGTTCTTTTCCTGGAACAGGTCCTCTATGTACATTCTTTTAGGCAGTTAGAGGTAAGGTCAAAATTCTTCCCAAGCCATTTGGGTTTTTATTGTTTTCTGCTCAAAATAATCCTTATACCAAGAATATATTTTGGGGTGTCAGGTTTAATTCCCCTACACAATTAATGTTGGATGAACCCCCCCCAATTAGAAAGTCAACACAAGTTTGTTTTAATAATTTCTATTCCAATTTATTTTTTATCAAAGCTTTTATTTTTAGAGTTTAGTTGTTAGTGAACGATGTTCTTTTTAAACTTAAGGGAAGAAAAATTTGTTCTATATCTTGGTATCTTTAGAGCTGAAAAAAAAATCTCATTTCCTCTCATATAAGGCAAGTTCTCACTCTGCCTGAAGTACAATTCTAAGACCAATCTTGCCCCAGAAATTTCTTTATTTTCCCTGTTTTGTCAACAGATGTTGTAACATTTCTTTAACCAAAAGTTGTGTATTGTGTTTCAAAATTGCTTGATCATGATTGAAACTTAGGTGAAAGAAACGATAGACATTGTATATGCCAAACAAGTGATAACTCTTGTGTGTCTATAAGGCATTCAGAGAAGAATGGCGCCAATATATTAATAATTAAACAATAGATCCACTATTGAATTTTAGACTTGTTAACATATATTTTCTTGAAGATATAACTAGCCTAATATTAACTTGGATTGCCTTGCTTTAATAAATTGCCATGGAATGGGAAGGAGGGCCAGCATAGGTAGGTGGAGATTGTATAAAATAGATTTTAGCCTTAGCATTGGCACTGATATGTTGTGCAGCTGTGCTACTTTTGGCAGCTCAGCTCAGCTATCTGGGTTGCAGTGATTTCATCTCTGAGTAGGAATTAAATTAGCTATGTGAGCTTGGGGAAATTAAATTGTATCTCTGCACCTTAATTTCTTTATCTATGAAAATGGTAATAAGTAGCTTCACTCTCCTCATAAATTTGTTATGGGGATACAATGAATGAATAAATGTAGTAACACTTAGAGCATGCCTAGCCTAGAGTAACTAAATGTAAGTGTTTGGGTCCTAATCATATGTAAAATGTTAAGCAACTAAATGTTGGTATAACTTTTTAAATGTGTAAAAATTTCTGGCAGGAGAAATTATTTTAAATATTAGAATTCACTAAAAATATTTGGAATTGGGCTGTGGTCATAAACCCTGCCTTCAAATTAACCAATAAAGTCAACATTGTAAGAATACTTATCTTTAATCAGGAGATAGAGGATTTAGGAACACAATTTAAGGTAGGAGTCTTATGTACGATGATGTACTTAGAACCTCTGGGTGTCCAGAGGTCCTCTTGCAGAGGACAGGGTCCTCTTGTAGATCCATAGTGCAAAATATTATGTTAATCAGCATTATTAAATCATTGAATTTTAGAAGAGGGAGCATCCTCAGCAGTATTTACTTCACTAAATTCACATTTAAAAATTTTAGATAAGCAAACTGATGCCAAGATAATTAAATAAAAAAGCCACCGTGGTTAAATGGAAGGCCACTAGAATGAGAAGATCTCAGTTCTAGTCCTTGTTTCATGACTTATTAGCCATGGGCTTCTAAGCAAGCCATATAGTTCTGTGTGTTTGACTTCTCTACTGTTAAATAATGATAATCATGCCAAGCTACCTAAATCAGTCATAAGCCTGGGAGAAAACAGATGGCATCTTCAATGGGTAATTAAAGATACTTTAATAAAGGGATTATTTTCAAAGACTTGAGTCAAGCTAAGAAAACCACTGGGGATAAGTGAAATACCAACAGATTTGTATCAGTACTATGACCAGATTTCTAGAAAGATGAATTGGTGTACAATGGAGAAGATAGATGCTTTGCACTCACAGGAAACAAAGAAAATTTACGTTTAATATTCCCTTTGCCATATTTTTCCCACTGTTTACCTTTTCCCTTCATTCTACAACTACTTTAGTAGAAGTGTGGGCTTATATTTATTAACTAATTCATCAGAAATACCAACTGCTATTTGACAAGGGAGCCAAGAATATTTAATGGGGAAAGGCAATAAATAGTCTTGGGAAAACCAGATAACCACATGAAAAGAATGAAATTTTACCCTTATCTTTTACCATTCCCCAAAATTAACTCAAAATAAACTAAAGAATTAAATGTAAGAGCTGAAATCATAAAACTCCTAGATGAAAACATAGGGAAAATTTTTCTTGACATTGGTCTAGTCAACAATTTTTTTGGATATGACAACAAAAGCACAAAATAAAAATGCCCAACATCACTGATTATCAGGGAAATGCAAATCCAAGCCACAATGAGATATCACCTCACACTTGTTAGAGTGGCTATTATCAGAAAGACAACAAAAAACAAGAGTTGGCAAAGATAGGGAGAAAAGAGAACATGTATGCACTATTGATGGGAATGTACATTTGTTCAGCCACTATGTAAAACAGTATAAAGAGTCCTCAAAAATTTAAAAATAGAGCTACCATATGATCCAGCAATTCCACTTCTGGATATATATTCAAAGGAAACCAAGTCAATCTCTCAAAGAGATATATGTACCCCCATGTTCACTGCAGCTTTGTTCAGAATAGCCAGGACATGGAAAAATCCTAAAAGTCCATCAATGAATGAATGGAAAGAAAATGTGGTGTAAATAAATAAATATACATATATATGTATCAAATTATATATATTTATATTTACATATATTATTAGATTATACTATTTAGCCATCCATAAAAAAGTAGGAAATCCTACTATTTGTGACAGCATGGATAAATATTGAGGCATTATACTAAATGAAATAATTCAGACAGAGAAAGACATATACTGTATGATCTCACTCATATGTGGAATCTAAAAAAAATTAAACTCACAGAAACAAAGAGTAGAATGGTGTTTGCCAGGGTCTGAGGGATGAGAGAAATGGGGAAATGGTCAAAGGGTACAAACTTCTAGTAATAAGATGAATTAGCTCTGGGTATCTAATGTATAGCTTGGTGACTATAGTTAACAATATTTATTACATACTTGGAAGTTGTTAAGAGAGTATATCTGAAATCCCATCAGAAGAAAAAAGAAGAAAGGTAATTATGTGAGGTGATGGATGCAATAACTAACCTTATTGTGGTAATCATTTCACATTTCTGAAAATATAAATTCAGATCACCTTATTGTACACCTAAACTTATACAATGTTATATGTTAATTAATTATATCTCGAGGATGTTGGTAAAAATATACTATGATATTGTGCCACCATTTTGAGCAGGAATCAGGGAAGAGACAGGCATAATGGAAAAGTGTAGGATACAAAAATTAATAGACATATGTCTGGATTTCTAGTCAAATAATTTGAATAGAAAAAATCTCCCAATTATTTATAAATTATTTATATCTGTTACAGGAAAGCAAATGTAAACCCATCCAAACTCTCCAGGAGCTATCTCTAATTTTTAGATCTTAAGAAATGTTACTGACCAGCTTGCCCTGTCCTTTCATTTTACAAACAAGGAATCATGTATATAGAGAAGCAAATAAAATTTTCTAAAACACAGCTAGAACCAGGCTCAATGTTCTTCTCAGTATAATATGCAGCCTCTTTATTTAGGGTAGATGCTATAATGTTCTCCAGAGCATATAAAAGTGTTTAGTTTTTAAAACAGTGTTTGAAATCTCTTTTCATTGAACTGGAAAAGAGAAAAAGGTTAAATGAAGTTTATTTTAGACCTGCTGGGTTATTTGGCTAAAGCGAACAAATAGCAAAATGATATATATATTTTTAAATTTCATAACTAAGCTATTTTCCTCAAAGACAAAATTTTCCTCAGGTAAATGTAGTAAGGAAATTTTGTAACTCTATGCACCTATCCCCAGAATGGGATTACCCACCTCCACTGCTTCATGGTTAATGCTCAGAACAAAAGGATTGGGAAATTTATATAGACCTATTTTAAAAATTCAGGAGTCTACCTGTTCATTCTGGGACATACTGCTTCTTTCCTTTCCTTACCTACAATGCCTACAATCCAGGTGTCAGGCTGGACAGAAGAGGTCCCAGAGCATTCAAATTTAATTTTTGATTCAGTCACCTAGATTATTTGGTTTGATTAAAAGAGTCCTAGATCACAAGAATAACGACTAATTAGTCAAGCTCACTGCTTGCCAAGTCTCTCTACAATGGGCCAAAGTGAGATCATCATGGAACTCTGCAATTTAAAAAAAAAAATGTCTTTGTCCTTGAACTGACTTTTCCAGATGAAACGTCTTCATATAAGTAGGAAATACATGGAAAAAGGGTGAGGTTATACCTATTAGAATGGGACCTCTGACTTCTACGGCAAACACCTCTCTGAGGTGTTTTAGACCCAAGAAAGTCTAAAGGAGGAACATTAATGATCTATCTCTTTACAATTCACCCCAAAGTCTTCCTCAAAATAGAAGAGCACTATGGAGCAAGTGTCTCAAACGTTGCAGCACATTGTTTAACTGACTGCTGGGTTTTCCATCCCCTGACAGATTTCACTGACCATGATTTGATCACCTTCTTAATCTTATTGAGATGTCAGAAACAGCAGGGCTTCCAAACAACGCATACGTCAGCATTTCCTGATGTTTTTCCTGTGCTGATTCCACAGCCATAATAGAGTCAGACCATGGGTGGATGAGTCCCATTTAGCTAGAGGCATAGAAAAAAAGGACTGTTGGACTGACTGAGGGTTCCTGGAAGGCTATAGGTTCGTGGCCTGCATATGCATAGTTCACTCCCCCGTCTGGCTTCAGAAGGCCCTTCCAGGTTCCCAGCATCTGGGGCAGAGAGGGTTCTGTGCAGACTTCTTCAGGTGACACCGCAGCACCATGACTCTGACTGTGGAAAGTTGAGGAACTCATGAGTGGTAGAATCACGTGATGGGTGGTGTGAGACAAACTCCTTACTTACAAGTCCAGGAGGAGAAGCCTTCAGCATTGGGGGACCAAGGCATTTCTCATCCCAGGACTCACCTGCTGGACCCTGTAGATAGAGATCCCACAAGATCAGCCTTCCCCTGGGAAGTGTGGTTGTGACTATAGTGTCTCTGGCCTGATTCAACCTTCTAAATGTGGATTAATGCCTCAGGGAAGGTGGAAAGATCAGTACAGAAATTTAACAAGAAAGTCATATGGCTTTTTAAGGTGGGGTCTGATGCATATGGTATTTGTTCAGCTGATTTTGTCCAGGACAATGAGGGGATGCTTGAGGTCAGTACTCAAGTTGGTCTCATCCTGCTACTTGGGGACCTGTTGACAGTAGCCTTAATTAAATGTTAAGTGAGATAATTGAGCAGATATGGTCCCTGTCTCTGTAGGATAGATTAATCAGAATGGTTGACCAAGCATAATGCTCATGAGACAATGCTCCACATGTCTATCATATTTCATGTTTATTCATTCTTGTGAGAAAGACTTTTACTAGTTACCTCCTTTTTTTAGACCATCTTTTCAAAAATGTTTGCATAGTGCACAGCCTTGGAAGATACAGTGTCTCCCTTCAGAGGAAAATACAAGCATGCTTACTCTCTAGTCTGATGATGATGATATGCTTCTTTAGAGAAGAGAGTAAGCATGTTTATTACCCATTAAAAGAGCCGGGTTCCCTAAGCTCAATATTCCTTTCCTGTAACACAGTCCAATACATGGGCTGGCATCCATCTGTGCCCATCCCTTTGCCCCTTCAGGACCAGGGGGCAAGGTGAACTCATGTAAATATGCTTGTGTTGCTTTCTGTGCCGTGTATAAGAAAGTCCTTGGTCTCAGACCAG
Organism: Physeter macrocephalus; assembly: GCF_002837175.3. Classification (NCBI taxonomy): domain Eukaryota; kingdom Metazoa; phylum Chordata; class Mammalia; order Artiodactyla; family Physeteridae; genus Physeter; species Physeter macrocephalus. Next base: position 43,089,702 of record NC_041226.1, on the reverse strand, counting down.
TAGTCTCATATCTTCAGCCAACTTCCATGAAAATGTCACAGACTATGACATTAGTGTGCATGCAGGGTAAATTCTCAGGCCTTTCACAATTCTTGACACCCTGGGGCCATTTATAGACTACACATTTATCTTGAGAAATAACATGATTAAATCCCTTTACTGAATATATAAATATATTTTATGCTGAGAATCTCTTAAAACTCTGTGTGTATATGTGTGTGTGTGTGTGCATAAATATAAAAATAATGGTAGCATTGTCAGACTGTGAGTTCAGAAGTTACAGAATGCTTTCAAAATTCTAGGTCCATCAATCAGCAATAACAAAAAAAAGCATTCATCACCCTTATATGGTGACATAATATTTAGTTACTTTGTTAAGACTGAATGTTAATAATAATCTTCAATCTTTCCCCAGGAAACGTCATTTAATATTAGATTTCTCAAGTTAAAACAACCTGGTGGAAATTCCCAAGAGAGGGATAACGTTGGTATTTATACAGTTCTATTAGAAATGAAGGTCAAGTTTTAAGCCAGCCAAAGATTCATTAGGAACAGGCTGCTTGGGCCTAGAAACCTTTGCTGCCTCGAACCCATTATGGAACTGATTAGTATGAGGAATGTAATGAGTCTCATTACCCCCATCTGCAGTATATCCTCCTCCTTCACCTCCCCACAGTCCACATATTTTGTTTCATTGAAATTGTCATTTTTCTTGGTTGACTGCCAATTTGCTACAGTAATGAAATTGTTCCAAATTAAATGCTGCTACCAGGACAGGATACCCATATAAAAGATAGTGACTATAGATTCATAGTAACTATAGATTCTGTCTTGTTGTTGGACAGCAGAGCTCCTAACAAAGGCATGCATTTCTAGGATTTAGCAATTAAATCATCTTAGATGTAACAAGGGTGAAAGACAGTTTTATCCCTTTAGATGCCCTGGAAGGGGAAATTTAGAGGTGGGGAATGTTTTGTTGTCAAGCTTTCATTTTTCCTAAATCAATATTCCCTGGAAGAACATGAAATATCAACATATACAAAAGTCTTCCTGTACTTTTAAGATTAAAAATGCAAGATGACTTTTGTACTGTATACATTTTCATGATATCCTGTCCATCATCCAATCCAAAGAAAACACTTTACTGTGTTATAATTTATTTACTTATTGCTTTGCTGTCCTTGACAGAAATTGTCTTTAAAACAAACAGTATATATTTATTTTGCTTTTTTATTTCAAGTCCAGTTAGAAACTTGAGGAATGGTTTTAAATGAATGAAGTCTTGATTTTAGAGAGATATAACTTGTTTTATCCTTAGTGATTGCACTGACATTGTACATATTCTGTCCAGGAGGCCAGATTGGACAGAGAAGGATGCTGTAGGAAAAAATGAAGATGGAGTCTCAATAGCCATGTTGAGCTGGAAACAATGTTCCCCAGAAGATTTGCTGTGGATACACAAAGCCATAATCAGAGGGAAAGACTGACAACAACAGCAACAACAAAAAAAGACAAAAGCAAACCAACCAGTGAACAAAAACAAACAAACAAAAAATCCATGGTCTTTTCTATTCCCACTCCAACCAGAAAGTTAAAACCAAGAGCCACAAGAATCAAAATTTAAACTGAAGGACTGAAGCAATATATTCAATCATACTTGAGATGAAGAGAATGGAGGTGATACAAAACAGTTAACGTTTGCTTGTTGACCACTCAAGATTAGAATATTCATAAATGCAGAAATACCTCTGTCTTTTAGAGAAAGCTTCAGAGGAGTCTGATTTGGAGTGGGCAAAATTAGCCCATGCCTATCACTGAGCTTAGCCAAAGACCTAGAAGTGTAACAATTAGTTTCTCCCAGCTCACTCAGCAGGCAGGATTCAGCAGACCCTTTGTTCTTAACAAAGAAAACTAAGCTTGAGGGGAACTTTAACTAAGACCATGAGGCAAAAATTAATAAAGTATATTCAATTTATTGTTAAACTTCCATAGCCAATTTTCAAAAAAAACTTTAATTATACTGAACTAAAACCTTTAAGGATCTGAATGAAACTATAATTCATAATTATTAGTCTACATCATAACTCCTTGATTCATAAAATTCTGTCATATGCACAAATCATGGGATTCAGAGACTAAAATACCTTGTTAGGTAAGAATTAGGAAATAAGATGGCTCTTAACACATGCTAATTTTTTTAATAATAAAATTTCATATTTTGAAAGGCTAAAACCTACTACTTTAGTTTTACAAGGACTTAAAAACTATAATTATTTGTATATTTTCAATATCTGTAAGTTATTCATCTATGTATTTCCTAAACCTTATTTTGCAATATACTATAATATACATATGTTCTTATTTATTTTATGTTCCAGTTTTATTATTCTTAGATTGTTTTTTGTTTTTTGTTTTGGCTGCGTTTGTCCTTTGCTGCTCTGCACGGGCTTTCTCTAGTTGTGGCAAGTGGGGGATACTCTTCATTGCGGTGCACGGGCTTCTCCTTGCAGTGGCTTCTCTTGTTGTGGAGCACGGGCTCTAGGCAGATGGGCTTCAGTAATTGAAGCACACAAGTCCGAGAACACACAGGCTTCAGTAGTTGTTGCACGTGGGCTCAGTAGTTGTGGCATGCAGGCTCAGTAGTTGTAGCTCACAGGCTCTAGAGTGCAGGCTCGGTAGATGTGGTGCACAAGCTTAGTTGCCCCACAGCATGAGAGATCTTTCCAGGCCAGGGATCAAACCCATGTCCCCTGCATTGGCAGGTAGATTCTTAACCACTGTGCCACCAGGGAAGCCTTGACTGTTTGTGTTTAAAGACCAAATCTTGGGATAAAAAGATTTAGATGAATTTGGAGTCTTGGTAGTTTTAGACCAAAAGTATCAAAATGTACAAGCAATATTCTCAAATTTTCAGTTACATAAATTATTTTCTCTTTCCTTCCCAGAAATATTTAGGATGGAATATTTAAGATTACTGAATGACATATTCTATGAGGGCTGGAGTATGTAAACAAAGTTTTTACTTTAAAACTTAAATAAAAAGTAAAGAATATGAGGCAAAACAAGGTAAAAAAAATCGAGTTAAAACAGAGTTGTTTTCAGTAGTTAAAAATGGTTTATTTATTATTTAAAAGAAAGACATTAATCACATTATAAACAAGTATGACTAGGAACAAAAAATTCTTTCTGAAATTTCAATTATATACATTAAACATTTTCACTGTTAACACCTATGCCTCATGCTCATATTTTCCATTCTTTTGTCTCTCTATGGTTCAGTGCACCTATTGACCTATTTTCCAGTTTACTTGTTCTTATTAGTTTTCATTTTAAATGAATCTGCTGTTAAATACATCCATTGAGTTTTAAGTATTTCTCAATTCTAGAATATACACTTGGTTGTGTAGCATTGATTCCAGTTCACTGAAGAAAGTCTCAAGCCAGTCATTATTTCCTTGAAGACAGTAAACAGTCATCTTAAAATCAATAAATCTAGGCATAGTTTGAAACCTAAGACAAGGTTTTCAGTCTCCAAAGCAGGTATATGTTTGCTTTCTAGCAGGCGTCTGAGGGCTGTTACAATACTGAATCAACTTAATGCTCAAATTAAATCACAAATTAAAGAGGTTTAATCCTCAGACTCAGTTTCTGCACAGCTGGTTCATTTCCAGTTCACCCTCGTGTCCAGGGTATAACTTTTCAGGGTTAAAATTACAATTGCGTGAATGTGAGTGTATGAACGTATGGAGAGTGGAGGTTATTAGGCCTCTCTTTGACGGTCTCCTCCTAACACAGGTTAATGTTGAAAGCTCTGCCCAGCATCTCTGCTTCTCTGCTGTCTCTTAAGGTATTTGCAGATGTTTATGGTGCAAAAATGTCCCCCAAATCAGAGGTCATATCTCTAGGTTTCCATCTTCTGGATCCTGCCTCATATTTCTTCCTTGCCCTGTGAGGTGAAGTTTTCCAGAGTTGTCAAAGGGATTTTTAATTACAGGTCTACTCAAAGTTTTCCTCAGAATTATCTACTTTGATATTAGCAGAAGTCCTGAAATAGATTTTAAAGCTAACTCCAAAAGAATAAATTGAGGGCTTCCCTGGTGGTGCAGTTGTTGAGAGTCCGCCTGCCGATGCAGGGGACACGGGTTCGTGTCCCGGTCCGGGAACATCCCACATGCCGCGGAGCGGCTGGGCCCGTGAGCCATGGCCTCTGAGCCTGCCCGTCCGGAGCCTGTGCCCGGCAACGGGAGAGGCCACAACAGTGAGAGGCCGCATACAGAAAAAAAAAAAAAAAAAAAGAGAATAAATTGAAAAACTTATTGTTATTATTATAATTATTATAACTTGTAAAGCTTATTATTTACAATTACAATAGCATTCTCTTTGGGATATCATAAATGTTTAGATAAAACTGGACCAAGAACTATATGACTATATATAGTAATTCTTACTTGTGGCATAAGTGTTCAAGATCTCACATGGCCCACAAGGAAGGTGGCTTGGGGTAAGATGAATGGATAAGGTTCCCTTGATTCAATAAAAATAGCACTTCCTTTACATGTTCATACACATAAAAGTACCTTTGAAGAAAGGGTTCTTCTGCTGAAAAATATAAAAATCAGTGATGTTTGCAAAGGTGTTAAGAATTTCTAGGGTGCATAATGACAGGAAAATATCTATTTTATAATTGTTGTTCTAATATCTACCATGGTAACTGGTATGTTATAGGTTCTCAATCAATATTCATTGAGTCAATGAATAGATTACTCAGGAAATTTGCAATCATATTGTAGTATCCACAAATCAATTTTTAAATACTTTATGGTATTCAATTTAATTGTTTTTCTATTAAAATTTTATTTAATATTTAAAAATCTTATTTTTATATGCTTTATTAATGTTTACCTTACATACCATAAAGTTCACCCTTTTAAAATGTGCAATTCATTGTATTTTAGTATATTTACAGAGTTGTGTAACCATAATCCAATTTTAGAACATTTTTATCACTCTCAAAACAGATCTTGTATCCCTTAGCAGTCACTCCCTACATGCTCCCATCAACACCCACCCCTCCCCCAACCCTAGTCAATCAGTAACCTCTTTTCTGTCACCCTAGATTTGCTATTTGGGCATTTCATATAAATGGAATCACATTATGAGGCTTTTTGTGATTGGCCTCTTTCTTTCATTTAGGGTAATACTTTTGAGGTTCATCCAAGTTTTGGCATTACTTCATTCCTTTTTTATTGCTGAATAATTTCCCATTATATGGATATGCTTCATTTTATTTATTCATTCCTCAGTTGATGGACATTTGAGAGATACAAAAATCAAACTACAATTAGATCCTTCTTCAGACCCATCAGAATGCCTATAATGAAAAAGACAGAATAACAAGTTTTGGTGAGGATGTGGAGAAATTAGAACCCTCTTATGTTGCTGGTGGGAGTATACAATGATGTAGACTCTTTGGAAAACAGTTTGGCAGTTCCTCAAAATGTTAAACATAGCGTGACTGTATTATTCAACAAATCTATTCCTAGGTATACACCCAAAAGATATAAAAAATGTCAAGGCAAAACTTTTGCACAAGTATTCATTGCACCATTATTCAACAACCTATTTGCTCTTTTATCTGCATAATATTATATTTGAGATTTCATACTTTTCCAAATCTGTATTTTTTAACAGGTAGAATTCTATTATATTTTTTTTCCAATTTTTTTCTGTAAAGTATTTCTGGCTGATAATTGTATTACTCTGGCAGTGTTGGAATTTTTTTTTTTTTACCTTTCAATCTAGCACACATCACCTTCACTCATTTTTGACCAATCACAAGTACTTGCTGAGTATCTACTATGCATCAATAACTGTAGCAGTTACAGAATATTCAAAATAAATCTAAGAATTTATTAAATCATCTATTAGAATGTCAGGTACATAGTGGGCACCTAATGAACATTTACTGAATTCATCAATGAGTAAATGTACAAGTATACAGTCCATGTCTTCAAGAGTTAGACAAAGATTTACAAAGACAGCTATACATATTACACAAAGGAATGTACAGTGTGCTATATAGCAACAAATATTTTAACCATGAGATCTTCTAAAACTCATGGCTTTCTTAGCAGTGAATATATTATTTCACAGTTGGAGATTCTTTTCCAGTTTTACTGTGATTCAAAACTCTCTTACTTGCTATTTTTGTAGGTTTTGCTCTTTAGCTTATTACCTTACGTAAATGCTCATCTGGTAATATCAACTCTGAAGTCTGATAATCAAGATTTAATCAAAACATAATTCTTTGTGCCAATAACTCATTTATTTTTGTTAAAAGTTACCTTTATTCTGCTTTAGAACACTGTGGGTTGTTTTCTCTTTTATTTATACTTTTGATCTTCTTTTACTTCAGTGTAAACACTAGGACTGAATTTTTCCACCTGTATGACCTACATTGCGCAATATGATACTTCAAAACTGCAGTTGGCTCAGAGTTTAATTCAGAATGCAGTTAATTTATGAGGACCACATTGGTGGGATGAGCTGCATATTTTAACTTCATTTTTTTTAAGTCATAATTAGAAGTTATTTATTCACAAACTGAGCTTTCATTTTATAATCAACCTATAATATATTATACAGAAAATAATCAGCTTATTAAATAATTTTGCTTGCACTGTAAAATTTTAAGTTGAGAACTTAATAACAATAATAACAATTTTGCCATTGTTTCCAGCACTGTACTATGTACATTAATGGATCACATCATTTCATTCCAACAATGATCCTGTGAGATATTATTAGCTTCATTTTGCCGATAAGGAAATCATGACTTAAAGGACTTATATAAATTTTCAAGGTCACATAATTAGTGTGTGGCAGAGACCAAAGTTGATGGTTCAAATCACGATGTTACATTGGGTTAGATTTGATGCTTTAGTTGAAGTAGCTACAGAATGGGTTCTCTTCCTATGCATACATTTCCTTAATTATTCTAATATCAACCTCCATCAAATAAATTAAAATTAATTGAGTGCCTGAAGGCAAGGACTGTACCTTTTCACCTGTTTTTAGCCTCAGATTCCAGCACAACCTGTGCATCTATATGTTTCTCAAAACTATTTGATTGAATACATTTTAGATACAAATAATTTAACTTCTATTTAATATGGGAATTTGTAATCAGTTGTAAATATCTCTTTTGAAAAAAAGCTCATGATTACTTTGAAAATAAGGAAAGATCATGAGAGATTGTTTCCAAACATTTGTTCTTCTAAATTCACATATTGTTTAATGGATTCTTGGTAATTAACTTTACCTGAGGGGAAAGGTCAGGATGAGGAAGTGGCTTATGAGAAAACTGCTCTTATCCCTGTAATCCAATGCTTCCCCCAATATCACATTTTGTTACTTCAAATTTTCTAAAGGTTAGATTTATTTTCTAGATTCATAAAAATTTAATTTGCTTTACAAAGGATCCTTCAGTGCAGGTACTAAATGTTTTAATTAGCATGGAAATTACCTTCGAAATTAAATAGTAGCAATGAACCAAACATCTTTAAAATTAACTGGAAGCAAGTGTTTATTGCTTTTAGAGGCCTTTACATAGCAGAAAATGCCTAGTAACTAATTGCCTATCTTAAAACTGTAATTACTGTTTTCTGCTGAAATCATCTTCATTAAAATAATCTTCAAAGAGAGAAAAAAAGCATGATATTCAATATTTTCCTTTCTAGTTTTTTAATACCACAAGATAATAGAAGCAATCAGACATTACCCTAGTTTTCTTTCTATATCTAATAACTAGAGTAAATTTGATATTTAGCATTTCCTTGCATGCCTTTATACTATTTCTACATCTGAATAGTTTTTAAAAACTGAATTTTGCAGAATACTTGTCACTCCACAGTGTAATTTTCCATTCACCATCATGCTTTTTAGAATTTATCTATTCTGATTTATATTGTATGTCTCTTAAATTCTATATATGATTTACTATAAAATATATACTTTATTCATCAATTTTTTTATTGTACTAAGTTATTTACCACTTTTGCTCTTACAAACAATGTTATGATGATCATACTCGCAGTTTGGGCAGGTGACTGAGAATTTCTTTAGGGTTTTTACTCACAAGGGGATATGTTGGTTCATCATCATCAAGTTCTAGCTTTCTATCCAAAACAATTTGTACAAATTCTGAATTCCACCAGCATTATTTAAGCATATCTCAAATACGTTCATCATACATTTTAACGATTGTTAACTAAAATTATGTGGAATGATTTCTCAAGATTTTGATTTTTCTAATTGTTTATGAGGATGAGTATTTTCACATAAAACTTTCTCTTTGGGGTGAAATGCTTGTTCATGTCCTTCATCAATATCGTGAATTGTTTGCCTTTTATTTTTTTTTTTTTAGCGGTACGTGGGCCTCTCACCGCTGCGGCCCCTCCCGTTGCGGAGAAGAGGCTCCGGACACGCAGGCCCAGCGGCCATGGCTCACGGGCCCAGACGCTCTGCAGCACGCGGGATCTTCCCGGACCGGGGCATGAACCCGTGTCCCCTGCATCGGCAGGCGGACTCCCAACCACTGCGCCACCAGGGAAGCTCTGCCTTTTTTGCTTGTATTAATGTGTGGCAAAATAAATTGTTAAATTATGAGGCTTGTAATTTCACTTTTCTTACATGAAAAAAATTAGTGTATTCAAATTAATCCATCCTCACCTCAATGAGTTGTATTTTTCTCTATACTATTATTGAGGATATAAGGTGGTCTTCTGTAAATTTTGTTAGTTTCCAAGATTTGGTCTTCATACTTCAAGCTCTATTTGTGTAGGGCATATATTTAATGTAATTATTTTCTATAAAAAGAGTCAATTGTACCAGTATCATATTTTTAAAAAGCTGATTTGAAAGTACTCTCTGATACATTCACCCATTCATTCTATGTAGTAGATTTTATTAGAAAATATTTATGAACAATCATGTTTTAGCCATTTCACTCTACTCTTCTGTTTCAATTTCATAAGAGGAGAAGAATCTGTAATCTGTTCTTTCCTAAAAGTGCTCCTTCCAAGTCATTTTCTTTTCTCATTGTACTTGTCAGGACATCTTTGATAATGTATAAGATAGCAGTCATAGAAGACATTTATACTTTTTCATTATTTTGACGTGAAAGCTTACAAAGTGTCATTAGTAAGTATTATAGCTAATCTGCTTTTTTAAAAATATTTTATTTTGGTGAAAACACTTAACATGAGATCTACCCTTTTAACACTTTTTTTTTTAAGTTTACATTATAGTTGACTATAGGTGCAATGTTGTTCAATAGCTCTCTAGGTCTTACTCAACCTACTTAAATGAAATTTTATGACTTCTCCATTTTCCCCTACCCTCAGCCCCTGAAAACCACCATTCCACTCTTTTAATCTATGGATTTGACTGTTTCAATTAGCTCATATAAGTAGAATCATGGAATATTTGTCTTTCCTTGGACTGGCTTACTTCTCTTAGTATAATATCCTCAATGTTCTTATGTGATGTCATGTTTTGCAGAATTTTCTTCTCTTTTTAGGGCTGAATAATATTCTGTTGTTATGTATATACTACATTTTCTTTATCCATTCATCTGTTGGTGAATATTTAGGTATTTCCACATCTTGGCTATTGTGAATAATGCTTCAGTGAATATAGGTGTGCAAATATCTCTTTGAGACATGGTTGCAATTCTTTTGGATGAGTAATCAGAAGTGGGATTGCTGGAGCATGTGATAATTCTATTTTTTAATTTTTTGAAGAACGTCCATGCTGTTTTCTATAATGGTTGCACCATTTTACATTCAATAGTGTACAAGAGTCCTGATTTCTCCACATTCTTATCAACATTTGTTGTCTTTTGGTTTTTTTGAACAGATTTGAGGTGATCATTGTGGTTTTGATTTTCATTTTTCTGACAATTAGTGACACTGAATATTTTTTTTGATATACCTGTTGGCCATCTGTAAATCTTTTTTGGAAAAATTTCTATTCAATTTCTTAGTTCATTTTTAAATCAGTTTATTAAATTTTTGTGCTATTGAGTTGTAGGAATTCCTTATATTTTGGAGGTTAACCTTTTATCACATGCTTTTGTTAATCTGGCAGCTTAAGCAATTCTCTTTTATTCTTATTTTCCTGAGAGATTTTTTTTTTAATTAGAATTTAAGTAACCATGAGAACAGGCAGATTTTTTTACTTCTTATTACATATAATGCCTAGAATTTTTAAGACCTCATATAACACTGACACATAATATATAGATGTTGATTGATTAAATATCTTTTAAATTTTATTTAATGTTTTGTTTTCCATTTATTGAAATATTCATATATATTGGTTTGGCCAAAAACTTTGTTCGGGTTTTTCCATAAGGTATTATAGAAAAACCCAAATGAACTTTTTGGCTAACCCAATATTTTTGTCCTTTCATCTATTAAAGTGGTCTTTTAAGGAATTTTCTCTTTTCAATTGTTGAACCATCTTCAATGTAAACTACTAAAATACACACTTTATGTGTGTGAGTGTGGGTGTGTATGTGTGTGTTTGTGTTGCTTTGAAATATGGATGTGCATCTTGATGCATTAAGAAGATTGTCAGATCCTATTGATGAAGTAGTAGAAAGCTGTAAGCATATGGGTCCTTGATGACTGAAAATTGCTGTACTAGGCCTGAACTGCCTACAGCTGGAATTTTACTTGAGCTTTTATCATCCTTAAGGTACCTTACTTTAGTATTGGCTTAGTGGTTAAAAAGTAAGTATCAAAAATTCAGTATGGGAGGCTAGACAGCTAATGATCCTTGTTAGGCTAAGGTAAAAGATTAGGTAAAATTGACTCATAGTATTGAAAGCAAATTTGAAGCCAACAAATTTTTAACATTTGGAATAATAAAAGGAAAGATTCAGAATATTACTGTGTGTTGGATGCTTATTGATACTTTTAGCAAAGATCCTAAAACTACACAAATTTATGTGAGAAATACCAGTGTGCAAGTAACCATAAAAAACAATACATCTCTTCTTACAGTAATATCTGCCTGAGGTCTGAAAACTAAGATAATTGAGAACACCATAATTTCCAGCCCTGAAGTGTTTTAAAATCCAGCAGCTTTTGATTCTCTCAATGGATTACTTATAAGAAACAGCTTTGAAGCAGCAGCAGTAGCAGGATATTAAAATTTTGTGCTGCCCTGCCAAAGGTTAAGATATTTCTGACAGATTCAGGATTAAAAGTATAGGCTTCCAATCAAAGCCAGTAGTTCCATTTAGACTCAAGATAGACTCCGTTGAGTAAAAGATAGTGATAAGCAGAGTTTAGGTGCTTAAAATCAATGTCCAGTCAATGTCTTTCACTAAGATTAATAGGCAAGAAGCAGATAGACTCTATCGAAAGATAGCAGTTATCAAAATGAGTCTACTACCAAAGAAAGCTCACATTAATTCTGCAAACACCCTTTTGCGTCCTAAAAACTGATGGGCCCTCAAACTGTAGCTCATGTCGGATTCACAGATTGTATGGCCCCCAAAATGGGCACTTCATAGGTGACAAATCAGAATGATACACAGGTCTTTTAAATGGACTAGTCTAGTAGTTAATCCAGCCATTTTGCTTCCAGTTCCACCATATCGCAAGGTCAACTAGTCCTCCATTATAGGACTAGGAGCTGTAATTACCATGAGGTGTTTGTAGCAGAGAGATTGCTCCAAGATGTGAAACTCAAAGCACCATCTTGATCATAAACCATCCTCAATCTGCCATTGTTTACTAGAGGCTCCCACATTTTCCTATACTCTATCATCTTAACAAAATCTTGTATAATTCAATATTTAACTGAGGCATATATTTATAACAAGGATGGTCCATAGCATAGGTATCTTAATCAAAACATTTCCTGAACTATATGGCAAATTTTAAGATATTTGTGGCTCAGAGGATGCTTATGAATGAGATAATTAACCCATTCATATATAAATGATAGTTAATTTTAAATGACAAACTGTGGAGATTATGTATCCATTAATATATATATAAATGATCATCATTAACATGATAGGAAAGGTGACCAAAAGGGAATATTGTTGAAAAACAAGTTGCAGAAGATAACACAAGAGAAGCAGAGAATTGAATAAAAGTACACGTAAATATTAAAGTATCCAGAAATATTTATGTCATTGTAGAATTTTATAGGAATATGTTGCAGGAAGGAGACATAATCTGTTTATATGTTCAGAGTAACACATAGCACATAACACATGCTAACCAGGGTTAAAACTTTGAACTTAAGTGCAGAATTATGAGTTTTTAAAGACACGGCTTACATTATATTTCTTTTATAATGATATTATATCTTAGTTAGATATGAAATTAGATTTTTTGGAAAAGCATTTTAAAGTACAAGAGTAGGGAAAATGTATATGAGTCTCTGGAGGGTTGCTGAGTTCTAAATACTTTGATGTGGGAAATGATCACCATAATTTAAGCCTTCATGAAAATATGACCTTGTTAAGTTTTTCCATGTCTATATTTATTCATTTATTCTAGCAGAAAATAAAACATCTCTAGATTAGTGGAGAGTTATTTTATTTATTCACAGATTATCTTAACATCACTGGTTCCCCTTGCCCTATTTCTACACAGGGTGACAGGATGTAGGTCAGATGTACCTGAGTTGATAGGGAAAATTACACCACAGAAAAGGACGAAATTATGAGACTTGGAGCTTAAATAAGACAGCTGTCACATCTGCGGTTCTTCCACCAGAGAGAGACAAATAAACTTTTATTCTGTAAGATAAACACATCTCTTCTAGGGAAGGATGGGGAAGATCTATACCTTGGAATATAAGCAAATGGCTAAAAAGGAGATAAGAAAGTTGTCTCTGGGTCCATTACTTTAGAATTTAAGTAAATTTCATGTCTGACATTCAATAATAAAGCCTGAACCATGCAGAAATTTGAAAAATTTTATGACCAAAGAGATCTCATTTATTTACAAAGGTTCATGAAGTCTAGTTGATTTTATTTACTTATAAATGAAATTTATCTTTGAAAGAGAAATGAAATTCATTTGAACTAGTAATAAATAAAGATAAGATTGATAAAATTTTAGAGACATTTCTTAAAGACAGTTGAAAAATGTAAGATTCTTTAGCATGTTCGCATATAAGGTACTCTCCAGCATAATGTCTTCGTCAAAGTCGAATAGCAAATGAGAAAGAATCCCTCTTACTGAAGAACTGGGGAGCAGTTGTATTATTTGGTTACACTGGAAAAATAAAGTCCACTGACAATTAGAAAAGAAATTATTCAGTATTGTATTCTTATCACTGAAACTAGTTGAGTATAGTTATAACTATACTATGTTTTATTTGCATTTATCTAGCAAAGCAAATTAGATTACCATTGCTACGTATTTTGGTTAATTTTACTGTCATGTAGATTGATTCAGTCTAATTAAATTAATAAAATAAAAAGAATACATTCAACCTCTAATGAGAGGTATATGCTGACCTATTTCTCTATACTATAAAAATCTTGAATGATAAGATAATGCTGTACTTACACTATAAGTACAAGTTCAGTGAGAGAAACAGAAATCACTCTTGGTATTTTGAGTAAAAAGAGATTTTATACAGGCAATGAGACACTAATAAAATTGTTTCAATATCTGAAAGAGCAGCGAAAACTGTGTATCCAGGATGAGTTCTGTAAAATCAAAACAACAGACTCACCTAGGAATCTATATCTATGAGACTGTAACACAAGTCGTGAAATCAAGAACATACACCTTTAGCTGGAATCAAGAATCTTTCCTTCTGGTCCCAAACAGGATCAACCCAAAGAGGACCACACCAAGATACCTTGCGATTAAAATGGCAAAAATTCAGGAACAAGACAAGGTTGCCCACTCTCACCACTCTTATTCAACATAGTTTTGGAAGTTCTAGCCACAGCAATCAGAGAAAAAAAAGAAATAAAAGGAATCCAAACAGGAAAAGAAGAAGTAAAGCTGTCACTGTTTGCAGATGATATGATACTATACATAGAGAATCCTAAGGATGCTACCAGAAAACTACTAGAGCTAATCAATGAATTTGGTAAAGTAGCAGGATACAAAATTAATGCACAGAAATCTCTGGCATTCTTATACACTAATGATGAAAAATCTGAGAGTGAAATTAAGAAAACACTCCCATTTACCGTTGCAGCAAAAAGAATAAAATATCTAGGAATAAACCTACCTAAGGAGACAAAAGACTTGTATGCAGAAAACTATAAGATGCTGATGAAAGAAATTAAAGATGACACAAACAGATGGAGAGATATACCA
>NC_041226.1:43058087-43074285 GCF_002837175.3 Physeter macrocephalus | reverse complement strand
TATGCTAACACATATATATGGAATCTAAGAAAAAAAATGTTATGAAGAGATTAGTGGTAGGACGGGAATAAAACACAGACCTACTAGAGCATGGACTTGAGGACATGGGGAGGGGGAAGGGTAAGCTGTGACGAAGTGAGAGAGTGGCAGGGACATATATGCACTACCAAATGTAAATTAGATAGCTAGTGGGAAGCTGCCGCATAGCACAGGGAGATCACCTCTGTGCTTTGTGACCACCGAGAGGGGTGGGATAGGGAGGGTGGGAGGGAGGGAGATGCAAGAGGGAAGAGATATGGGAACATATGTATGTGTATAACTGATTCACTTTGTTGTAAAGGAGAAACTAACACACTATTGTAAAACAGTTATACTCCAATAAAGATGTTAAAAAAAAATCATTGTACCTTATGTGTTAATTTTGGTGTGAATTTGCATTTCCTTTGAGAAATGTTTGTCTCAATCCATAGCAAATACTTTCTCTTTCAACTGCCTTTAACAAATACTCGAGTAGTCTTATTTAAAAGTGATATATGGTCTCTCTATTTGCCTGCCAGGATCCTGTCAGGCTCTACAATGAATAATAAGCAGATAACTTTAAAAATATATGTTGAATTCTTTTTGATTAAAAGGTTCTGTAATTTGGTTAGCTCTGAACTATATGAATATGCAGTGCATTTCTCTCTTTTTCAGAGATTGTTATATAATAAATATCATAACCAAAAAATAAAAAAATAAAAAGGCAAAAATTAAAGATAATTGTAGAATATTAAAAGCAGCAAAGGAAAAGCAACAAGTTACATACAAGGGAATTTCCATAAATCTATCAGCTGATTTTTCAGCAGAAAGTCTGCAGGCTGGAAGGGAGTGGCATGATATATTCAAAGTGATAAAAGGGAAAAAAGCTACAACCAAAAATACTCTGCCCAGTAAGGCTTTCATTCAAATTTGATGGAGAGATCAAAAGTTATACAGACAAGCAAAAGTTTAAAAAGTTCAGCATCACCGAACCAGCTTTACAAGAAATGTTAAAGGAACTTCTCTAAGTAAAAAAGAAAAGGTCACAACTACAAACATAAAAATTACAAAAGGAGAAATCTCATTGACAAAGACAAATATACAGTAAAGATGGTAAATCAGCCATGTATAAAGCTAGTAGGAAGGCTAAAAGATAAAAGTGGTAAAATCATGTACTGGGTCGGCCAAAAATTTGTTTGGGTTTTTCCGTAACGTCTTACGGGAAAACCCGAACGAACTTTTTGGCTGACTCAATATATCCACAATAAGTAGTTAAGGGATACACAAAATAAAAAGATATAAAATATGATGTCATAAACAGTAAACGTTGGGGGTAGGGGAGTTAAAATTGTTAAAATGTGTTTGAACTTAAGAGATCAGCAATTTAAAATAATCACATTACATATAGATTGCTATGAACAGTCTGTGGAAAGATAGTCAATAACTATGTAATATCTTTGTATGGTGACATATTGTAACTAGATTTATCATGGTGATCATTTTGAAATGTACAGAAATATCAAATCACTCTGTTGTGTAACGAACTAACATAGTGTTATAGGTAAATTATACTTCAAAAACAAACAAACAAACAAAAGATCAGATTTGTGTTTACCAGAGGCAAGGGATGGGGACAGGGGGAATTGGATGGTGGTGATCAAAGGTAGAAATTTCCATTTATAAGATAAATAAGTACTAGGGATACATTGTAAAACATGGTAAATATAATTAATAATGCTGTATGTTACATATGAAAGTTGGTAAGAAAATAAATCCTAAGCTTTTTAATCACAAGAAAAATTTCTATTTCTTTAATTTTGCATCTATATGAGATTATGGATATTCACTAAAATTATTGTGGTTTGTATTTCATGATGTATGTACATCAAATCATTATACTGTACACCATAAACGTATACAGGGTTGTATGTCAATTATATCTCAGTAAAACTGAAAGAAAAAAAGGAGTCTTTCCTTCTGCTGCTGCTGCAATTGCCTCTCAGACTCCAATTTTGAACTCAAACTGTAGAAAAACCTTCATCAACTTGTTTAACAGAACAAAAAGAGCTAAAATAAAGAAGGGAGGGAAAGATTGCTTTCATTTCATTTCTGATTCCATACCTCATGAGATTTCATCTAAGTGGAAACATTAGTTTTCACCTAGAATCCAAGCTACAGAGTCTTGCATTCATTTTTTAATATTTTACCTTTTGCACTATGTGATGACACCTTAGAAAATAATTGAAAAAGAGATCCACAAGAATATAATTACTTATCCACTAGAATGTAAAAGGCATAAGGGCAGGAATTTTTACCTATTTTGTACATTTTATATCCTCAACCTCAAGAACACTTACTGGCTCATAGTAGACACTCAATAAATATTTGTTGAATTAGTGATTATTTTGTTGAATCCCCAATGTCTAGTACATTATACGGCACATACTCACTAAACATTTAGCATTAATGTTGCTTTTTACCACATTTTTTGTTAATTTCTCATAATCCATAGCAAACATACACCCAACACATACACAATTTTAAAACTAAATTGAAAATACCATTCTATTACCTATGTTAATAAATTTACTGTTTGGTCCTTTTATTTAACATGATGTGTCAAAACAAATTTCTCATTTCCATTATGTTCCTGATGCCTTTATCCACTTCTTTCCCTGCCTGTTACACAGTGTTCCCTCAAACATTTAATATGACCTCTACTCTGCTAAATTCTCTTTTAAGTGTCCCTCTCCCCTTCTAAATTCTTCTGCTGTCTGATAACAGCTCTTACTTTCATGCCTTAGACCTACCATTTTCCACACACCCCTCTCATGATGCATTGCTGCTTCGGACCACCTCAAAATCTCAGATCTCCACCAGGCTCCTACCTGCAGCATATCTCTGTGTTGACATTTCATTAAAATGATACTGATCAGATAGCCTATGCTCTAGAAACATGTACCATGTGGTTGTAGCCTCCTATTGTCCTATTAATAGTAGCTGGCATTGCATTAAGGGAAGACCTAGCAGTCCAAAATCTACTTTTCTGTTGAGTTGTTTCCTGACTTTTTCTTTTTCCAGTTTTTATTTGAGGATATATGGTAGATATTGTTACATGCCACCTAAATTTCTATTCAAAACTGAAGGATTTAATTCCCCAGTTGTTGGTACTGTCAGCAGACAACACTAGATTTTCATAAATTGCTCGTGACTAGAGAGAGCTACCTCACACACCTTCTTTTGATAGCCTATTTCTAGTGACTGTTCAGTGACAGAATATGAAGACTTACCTCTCTTGTCCCAATGTAATACACCTCTGAAGAGCCATCCCAATTTCAGAGCTCCCTGTAAGGTTATATGAGATCACTGTAAGACTAAATCACAACCCTATGTGTTTTACTCCAGTCTCCCCTCCCCCTCTTCCACAGATGTTGGTCCTAAAATACATATGTTTCTAATAAATATCCTGTATAATAATCTCTGAATCTGAGTTTGCTTTCCAGGGAATTCAACCTACAAAAGATCAAAATATTTTCAGATTTTAGGAGCTCGGATAATTTGGCGTGTACTGCTAAAAGAAGTAGCTAGTAAATAATTATATTAAGCGATATTATAGCACTAAAAATAGAACTTGAAAACCAAATTCTTTGATGAAATGCTAAACAAGATCATGTAGACTAAAATTGACATAGAAATTCAGAGAAGGAAAAAAGTATTGAAGGCTGTCATATTTTTATAGAAAAGAAATATTGAGCTCAATCTTGATAAGTGGACAGGATTTTGATAGATGGAAGGAATGAAGAGCATTCCAACCAAGGTAAACATTGTTGAAATGAGTAGTGGGCCCGGTGAATTTCTGGTATTCTTTATCCTTTAATCTGACAGTGACTTGGTGGTACTTGGGAAGGTGACAATCAAATAGCGCTTATTCAGTTTTTTTAAAGTATATTTTTATGATTTTTTTCCCCTGTAAAGCCCTGAAGTTGATTGTGTCTCTTATCACAGTTTCTGTGAAATCTTTAGATTTAATGAGCTTATTACTGGTTTAAGTAAGCTGCCACTGGAGAGCTGTCAACCTAAAATAATCTCACATGTTCTCATTTGAAGAACTCTCCCAGGAAATAGATGATCAAGGAAATGATTACCCTTAAAATAAAAGTGTTTAGTGAAATTCTAAAGGGAGAGTGTGTCCATAGTCCTTTATCAGTATAATTTTTTCAGACTAGACCATGTCTTGAGCAATTAAGCCACAACTAAATATATTCAGATTGACATTAAAACGTGGGTTACACCCAGAATCAGTTTTGACATAGTCTTTATAGCTAAAGCTTCTGTTTCTTAGGGAGTCCACATTTCCAATAGAAAATTAGGGAAGCTAGTCTTATCTGCAGGTACAGAAGAAGGGATCAAATGGAGCAATTTGATATTTGACATTTTTATTATTACATGTTCCACCAGTTAAACAGTCATTTTAAGATTCATAAAACAATAGGCATCTTTGCTAGCCTCTTTATATTTTAGGTTATATTTTAAAAAATAAATAGAGAAACTCTCAATCAGTAATAGTGTTTCACTATGGCCGGCATTAGGAAACAAGAGGTTGCTGTGATAAGGCTTTTTATATAATTCTTAAGACTTAATCATTTACTCAGCTTCTCCCTTGAACAGATAGCTAAAGCAGGACAAATGAAATAAAGTTGAGGCCTGGTCCAAAATAAGTCATTACTACTTCATATATCGTCAGCCAGATATACACAAAGAATTAAGAGAATCTTATCCTAAGACTACAAGGCAAAGAATGACAGCCATTTACACTACATTCCTTTTTTGTTAACTTCACTGAAACAGGCTTCTGGCACTTGTCTCTGCTTCGTTGAAGCCATGTGGGTGAGTTAGGTAAGTATGAGATAACTGTTCCATATTATCCAATTCATCTAGCTAAATTTCGGGACCCCTGTATACCTTTGTTTCTCAAAACACAGAAATGTAATCATCATCTAACTGTATATAGACATTTTAATTTCACTGAAAGCAGTGCAATACAATAAAAAGAAATATTCACACTGTGATTACAGTTTGCACAGCATTCTCTAGACATCATGGAGGACAAAAAGAAGTAGATATAAATGGAACTTACATAAAAATTAAGACATTCTAAAATTCACACAATTCCATACTCTAGGCTTTCTAAGATGGAAAAAAAAACTAAATATGCATAGGTCTACTTCTATGAAACCACATTGAAAATTGTCTTCGAATTATAATTATTTAAGACAAAAACCATTGTTTTCTTTAATAGCTCTTAAAAATGTTTGGGAAATATATACAGTAATCATAGAAACAAAACTCAGCATAAACTCGAAAAGGCTCTATTATCTACTATTTACATCAACATTATGAGTTAAATGTGTTTATTGTTTTCCCTTCACAGGTGAGAAAACTCTAAGGATAGAGGTTTAATAACTTTCTCAAGATGACAGAACTAATATGTTTCAGAGCTGGGATTCAAACCTCATTACCCCAGCTCCCTGAGTACATGCTCTTAACCTCTGCTCTGTGTTGTCATTTTATTGTCTCTATATCAACACAATATAAATAAAGCTACAATATTAAGAAAGTAAGCTACAACTATTTTGTTAAATATGATTCTTCTTTTGATACTGCACAAAATGCATTTAATCATTCTATTCAGCTAGATATAGGTAACTTAAATTCTTAAATGATTTTTCATTTAACAATTATCTAGTGGTCGATATATGTTATAAGTTATCTGGTAAAAGAATCACTAGTTCATAAAATAATAAAGAAACTTTAAAATGAACCAATCCATTTATAGTCTGTCCAAATGGATTAAGTGATTTACCAGAAACTATAGTGTTGGTTAATAGAATCATTACTAGATTTTAGGTCTTGTAACTTATAACCCAATGATTTTTCTAGTTTTCTATGATATTGCTATTAATATAGAAAGCAATAGAAATTCAAAATCATATTCCTACATGTGTAAATAGGCATTTAATAATGTTTGTTGTGACGGACAAATGATCAACTGTGTTTCATGCTTTCTCTAATTTGTTTCTTGGGAGTCTGTATCTCACTGCTGGAATTTTAAATAAATTTTGAATTCAAATTACTGTTGCTAATGGCTTATTTTCTACTTGAATGGGTTATATTGATATGGTCAAGAAATGGGGTATCACTATGGAAATATGAGGAGAACAATTTTGATCATCTTGACATAGGGGCCATTAATCATTTATATTAACATAAATCAGTTAACTGAGTAGTTGGATATTATGTAACTTATCATTACAGGAATACAGTGATTTCCATACTATTTAAAATTCCCAGAGAAGAATCTAAGATTATTACCACTTATACATGTGTTCAGTAAAAATTATTCTGCAGTGTTTAAATATCAGCTTCACTTGGGGAAATATAAGGCATCTATGAGTTTTCAAAATGTGTTTAGATCTGTTTTCCTACTTTCAAAATTAGCTTATACACTCCCTCTGTAAAATATTGTATTTTATTTGATAATAAAATTGAATTTTTTTACTGCTAATTAAAATTTCAAATATCAGTTTTCTTAAACAAAAACCTATGTGTATCCCTCAAAACATCAATTATTTATCTACATTCAGTCTATAAATTCTATTTTTTTATGTAATATAGCACAATGTCATTTTTATCAGAACTAAACTTATTTTAATTTTCAAAGGTAAAATTGTGGCATGTCCTTGATTCTTTTAAATATCATTCTTGGTCTTGAATATAAACTACTCACATCATCCCTTTCCCATCACATCCTAGAAAATATCATTTTCTACATTCTCCACATTGTCTGAAATAGCTAAGAGCTATTGTATTTATTCTCATACTTTAACTGAGAAAGAAATGTTGGCCTTTTAATTTAATAATAAAAACTATTTCTTAAGCAAGTCAGAGAGATACATGTGCATATTTGACTTTGGTGGATGAGCATTATTTTTGAAAACGTAGGTCATAAAGCACTTTGGATTAGTTTCATTCCTGACAATTGATAAAAAGGGATAGTAGAAAACAGCACTGTGGGACTTTTTAACGATGGTAACTGATGTCTCAAATTAAACTTCATGTCAAAATATCCTTCAAGAAAATGATACATGACACATGATCTGCAAGTTACTGCTCAGCAATCTTTGTTTCACAACAAAGTTCACAGTGCCTTTCTTAAAGTTGGTCTTGGGTATAAGCACAGCATTTACAAATATCCCCAAAATTAGATTGAATATCACTCCTTTCTTCTCTCTTAAAATGTGGGTATTCTTAAAAGATCATTTCTGTTTTATAAACCAACATAGAATAATTGTACAAATATATTTTTGTGAAATGTGCAATACTTTTACAACCCAAATTTCCTAACATGATGTTCTATGTAATATATTCAAGATTATTATATAGTAATATAAAAAAAGGAACTTTCATCTGTCATTATAAACAAGTATAATTTTTTTTTTATTTCTGAGAGTTTTTTTTACTCTTAATTGCAATGATGACCTTTTAAAATGAGATTTAAAATTTTTATTAAATATTCCTAAATGTACTGACTTTGCCATTAGTAAAATGGTGAAACATCACTTTTGAAAAATAGTATCGAAAATTATTTTCCAAATGATTTCTAAAAAAAGAAATACATTTTCTTAAATATAATGAATGCATATTTTGGTCATAATATCTGTATCTCTTAAAATCCTGCTAACTTTTCCATGTATATTTTCTAAATAGTTCTTCTTCCAAGTTTTGGTACATGACTTGTTCAGCTTGCTGTACTTTCACAATAGTTTTTTTTATTATAATTCTGAAGGCTTAAGAATTCCTTATATTTCATGTGTATTTGTGACTTTGAGGTTGTGAGTCTCTGTCATAGGCTCCTTAGACTTCTGTTCTAGAACAGCTTGTTTGCTTGTTTGTTTTTTTCTTGAAACCTATTTTTTTGTTTGTTTTTTTGTGTTTTTTTGGCTGCACAGCAAAAGGGTTCTTAATTCCCTGACCAGTGATCAAACCCACACCCCCTGCATTGGAAGTGTGAAGTCTTAACCACTGAACCACCAGGGAAGTCCCCCTATGTTCATCTTTTATTTAACTTCTTGCATCTCAGAAACACCTTACAATCAATGTATTCAATAATCAGTTTACCATGCATCTTTAGCTACAGTAGCTTTTTCTCTTTTTTTCCTCTGTGTTTCTCTCATAAATGAAAAACTGTGACAAACATTTTTAGTTCTTACCAATGATTCATGTCCTCATCTACATTTCCCAGACTCCTTGCTTTTAGGTTGATCCCATAAGACAAGGTTTTGGCACATTTGATTTGAGTAGAGTAATTAAAGCCACTTTTAGGCATGGCTCTTAAAATCATCCCGTGCAATCCTCTTGTCTTCACGTTCTCTGCTAGAGATATGTTGGAAGAAACTTATTCTAGAAGATGTAGTTAGAAGAAATAGGACAGCCCAACATGCATTAGACTTCATATTAGTGACAAATACCTATGGAGGGGTGGGGTCAGGGATAATAAACTGAGAATTAGGGCTTTTCAAATTTGGAGATGCTAGCATTACTTAAAACAGAAATTGGGATCAGAAGAGAGGTATAGTTATATAAAAACCCTAAAACATTTCTTATTTAATTAGAAGAGAAATACTAGTCAGTGAATAAATCAATACTAGGGGCTGGAAAGACCATGACACATGTTGGGTAGTGGCAACACACTTGGTAAAAGGGAAAACTTCAATCACTAGTGAGGCAGGACACATACTTACTTTAACTTTAGAGGAAATGATTCAAAAACATGTTTCTAGTGTATTGTTTATTACTGGCTACATTTAACAAGGCTGATGAGATAGACATGACCCACTCTGCAAGCAAAAATGCAAAAAATAACATTACATAAATTCAGAATCTTGCAGATTTGGGAAAGCTCACTGCTTTTTGGTAGAGTTTTAAACATCTTTTCAATGATTAGGGTCCAATAAAATATTTTAGTTAGAAAAACAGACTGGTGTCAAAAAGGTACAATCTTCCCACATAAGACTCTTGGTCTCAAGGCAGCCACATCAAGATGGGAGAGAAACATGTGGATGTTAAAGAAAGGAATCAAATGCATTTGAGAACCATAGCAAGAGAAGAAAATTTGAGAACAATTACCTGTGTAAGAAACTGACTGAGAGTGAATAAATCAGAAGCCAATTAAAGACCCATATTACCTAAGAAACAATGAGCCAAGACTAAAAAAACTCTTTAAATCTTTGAGCTGTAAAGCAGCTTTCAGTCCACCAAACTGTGGGTGAGAGACAGGCTTCATTCAAAGACAGATGAGCCAAGGAGAGCGTGTTTTTTTCTTTTTCTTCTTTTTTCTTTTGTCCTACATAAGACAAAAGAGATTACATGGAGATTTACATGCAGATTTTCCTGCCCTTTCAAAAGTCTGTGGTCTTCTTCCTGCTTTCAGTAGATATTCCATGAGAATCGTTCCACATGTAGATGTATTTTTGATGTATTTGTGGCAGGAGGTGAGCTCCATGTCATACTACTCCACCATCTTGATTGTTCCCCTGCAAGGAAAGCATGTTTTCCAACACCTTTTCAGATGAGCCCAAAGTATATAATCACAAAGAAAAAAATCTCAGAGTGTGGATCCAGGGCACTAGGGAAAACTGGACAATAAAGCTTCAGGAGAGGAGAATCAAGATCTGTTCAAGACAACTTCTCACTGCAAATGTGTTTTTATTTTTATTATTTTGATCACCATTTCCAGTGAAAAATTAAGGTTTAAATAAATAATATTTTAAGCTTTTATTTAGCTTTATTGAATTGATAATACAGGTATCCTCACAACTCTATGAAAGTTATAAAGGAGTAGTCATAATTTTTCAAAGAAGAAAACACAAAAATATTTATTATTTATCATCCTGAAAATTTTTCCACCAAGCCTTGGGTATACAACTCCTCACAATCACATTTTTGAGAAATGGAGTCCTCATTCTTTTGTAATCTATAAGTTAAATTCCTATGTATATGAATTAGTATCAGGATTAATGAAAACATGGATGAGAAAATGAGCTAAAAGGTATTGCAAAGGTTTTCATCACTTTTGAGGTGACATTCTATAGTGTTGTAAGTGAGAATGACACCATCACTTTTGGGAAGTGCAAAGAAAGACAAAAAAAAAAAATAAGTTCTCACTCAAGCTCACACTAATTTTGTTCTGCTTCCTCATGAAATTAGTGGATATATCAATATTGTTAGCACCCAAAATGACAGCATGACCCAGAAGACATCCCTTGATACTTCAGGTTCTAGTAAAAATTGAAAGTAATTTCTATAGAACTGTATGGTAGACACCTTGCTTTACTACAAATAGAGCACTTTCAGTATCACCACACAGATGTGTCAACATTTATGAAGGCCTTGGGAATACAGTCAATGGTGAAAAATTGACATAACTTGATTCCTAAAGACCATCAAATGTTGAGTTTCTTTATACAAGTGTACGGCATCTGTGAGGAAATAGGGTCTGAAGAGATTCTAAATAAAATGTGTCACAATTTCATCTGTGGCCAGGACTATAGAATGAATTCAGTATCATAGAGCCATCTAGGGTTCAGTAGAAGGAGAAGCCCCAATGTCCTCTGAATTAATTTTTTGTCACAGATACTACAGATTTTGAGTTAAACTTATAACACATATAACATTTCAAGGAATGAGTAGGTATCCTTGAAGGTTCCTTTACATCCTAATCAGACTCCGTTTATAATGTACTTCTCAGAAACACTTCTGTAGAATATTGAAAAAGAGGCATACAATTGGATCATCTGTTGATGAAAAACTACCGGGTATCACACACATTATGTCAGTGAACTGAATATTCTGGAGACAACATTTTTAAGAAGCAAATAATATGGGTAGAGAAACACTTTTGAAGAAATATGCCTTCACATAAATATATATTTGGGTTTCTCTTCAGATAATTTTAATATTTAGGGATTAAATTGGTTTTAAAGTGACTAGAGAGGAGGTTTCAAGATGGCAGAAGAGAAAGACATGGAGATCACCTTCCTCCCCACAAAACTCCTAAAGAACAGCTACTGAATGCTGGAAGAAGACCTCAGACTTCCCAAAGGCAAGAAACACTCCACGTACCTGGGTAGGGAAAAAGAAAAAAAGAAAAAACAGAGACAGAAAAATAAGGATGGGACCTGCACTTCTTGGAGGGAGCTGTGAAGGAGGAAAACTTTCCACATACGTCTGCTCACCTGCCAGGGCAGGTGGGGGCTGAGAGCTGAGGCTCAGGCTTCAGAGGTCAGATCCCAGGGAGAGGACTGGGATTGGTTGCATGAACACAGGCTGAAGGGGCTTAGTGCACCACAGGTAGCTGAGAGGGAGTCCAGGAAATAGTTTGGAACTGCCTAAGAGTCAAGGGACCATTGTTTGGGGGTGCACAAGGAGAAGGGATTCAGAACACCACCCAATCGAGCTCCAGAGATGGGGGCAAGCCGTGGCTACCAGCACAGACACCAGTGATGGGCATGAAATGCTAAGGCTGCTGCAGCCACCAAAAATCCTGTGTACAAGCACAGGTCACTCTCCACACATCTCCTCCTGGGAGTTTGTGCAGCCTGCCACTGCCAGGGTCGTGTGATCCAGGGACAACTTCCCTGGGAGAATACAAAGTGTGCCTCAGGCTGCTGCAAAGTCATGCCAGCCTCTGCCACTTCAGGCTCGCCCAGCATTCCATACCTCGCCCTCCCCCCAACCTGAGTGGGTCAGAGTCCACTAATCAGCTGCTACTTTAACCCCATCCTGTCTGAGCAAAGAAGAGACACCCTCAGGTGACCTACACACAGAGGCAGCACCAAATCCAAAGCTGAACCCCAGGGGTTGTGCAAACAAAGAAGAGAAAGGGAAAACTCTCTATGCAGCCACAGGAGCAGTAGATTAAATCTCCACAATTGATGTACCCTGCATCGGTGGAATACCTGAATAGAAAATTAATCATTCCAAAATTGAGATGGTGGACTTAGGGAGCACCTGTAGACTTGGGGTTTGCTTTCTGCATCTAATTTGTTTCTAGTTTTATGTTTATCTTAGTTTAGTATTTAGAGCTTATTATCACTGGTAGATTTGTTTATTGACTTGGTTGCTCTCTTCCTTTATTATATATATATGTATTTTTTTTCCCTTTTTCTCTTTTTGTCAGTGTGTCTGCATATGCTTCTTTGTGTGATTTTGTCTGTATAGGTTTGCTTTTACCATATGTACTAGAGTTCTGTCTGTCAATTTTTTTAAGTGTAGATTTTAGTGCTTGTTATCACTGGTGGATTTGTTTATGGGTTTGGTTGTGCTCTTCTATTTTTTTTTTACTTACCTTTTGATTTTTTAGGTTAATAACTTTATTTTATTTTATTATTTTTTTCCCCTTTTCTTCTGAGCTGTGTGGCTTACAGGGTCTTGGGGCTCTGGCCAGATGTCAGGCCTGAGACTCTGAAGTGGGAGAGCTGAGCTCAGGACATAGGACCACCAGAGAACTCCTGGCCCCTTTTAATATCAATCTGTGAGAGCTCTGCCAAAGATCTCCATCTCAATGCTAACACTCAACTCCACTCAATGACCAAAAAGCCCCAGTGCTGGACACCACATGTCAAACAACTAGCAAGACAGGAACTTAACCTCACCCATTAGCAGAGAGGCTGACTAAAATCATAATAAGTTCATCCCCAAACACACCACCAGACATGGTGTCCACCAGCAAGAAAAGATCCAGCCTCAACCATCAGAACACAGGCACCAGTCCCCCTCATCAGGAAGCCTACACAACCCAATGAACAAAACTTACCCACTGGGGCAGACTCCGAAAACAACAGGAGCTATGAACTTGCAGCCTGTGAAAAGCGGACCCCAAAACAGTAAGTTAAGAAAAATGAGAAGACAGAGAAATACACAACAGATGAAGGAGCAAGGTAAAAACCCATCAGACCAAACAAATAAGAGAAAATAGGCAATTTACATGAAAAAGATTTCAGAGTAATAATAGTAAAGATGATCCAAAATCTTAGAAATAGAATGGAGAAAAAATAACTACTGCAGAGCAAAACAAAACAAAACAAACAAACAAAAAAATAATGAAAAGAATTGAGGACAGTCGCAGAGACCTCTGGGACAATATTAAATGCACCCACATTTGAATTATAGGAGTCCCAGAAGAATAAGAGGAAAAGAAACAGACTGAGAAAATATTTGAAGAGATTATAGTTGAATATTTCCCTAATATGGGAAAAGAAATAGCTCCTCAAGTCCAAGAAGCAGAGAGAGTCCCATACAGGATAAAACCAAGGTGAAGCATGCCAAGACACATATTAATTAAACTATCAAAAATAAAATACAAAGAAACAATATTAAAAGAAGCAAGGGAAAAATAACATAAAAGGGAATCCCCATAAGGTTAACAGCTGATCTTTCCACAGAAACTCTGCAAGCCAGACGGAAGTGACAGGACATATTTAAAGTGATGAAAGGGAAAAACCTACAACCAAGATTACTCTACCCATCAAGGATCTCATTCAGATTTGACAGAGAAATTAAAACCTTTACAAACAAGCAAAAGGTAAGAAAATTCAACATCACCAAACCAGCTTTACAAGAAATGCTAAAGGAACTTCTCTAGGCAGGAAACACAAGAGAAGGAAAAGACCTACAATAACAATCTCAAAACAATTAAGAAAATGGTAATAGGAACATACATATTGATAATTACCTTAAATGTAAATGGATTAAATGCTCCAACCAAAATACATAGACAGGCTGAATGGATACAAAAACAAGACTGTATATATGTTGTCTACAAGAGACCCACTTCAGACGTAGGGAAACATACTGACTGAATGTGAAGGGATGGAGAAAGATGTTCCATGAATTTGGAAATCAAAAGACAGCTGGAGTAGCAATTCTCATATCAGACAAAATAGACCTTAAAATAAAGACTATTACAAGAGGCAAAGAACGACACTATATAATGATAAAGGGATTAATACAAGAAGAAGATATAACAATAGTAAATATTTATGCACCCAACATAGGAGCACTGTAATACATAAAGCTAATGCTAACAGCCATAAAACGGGAAATCGGTAGTAACACAATCATAGTAGGGGACTTCAACGCCCCACTTTCACAACTGGACAGATCATCGAAAATGAAAATAAATAAGGAAACACAAGCTTTAAGTGACACATTAAACAAGATGGACATAATTGATATTTATAGGACATTCCATCCAAAACCAACAGAATACACTTTCTTCTCAAGTGCTCGTGGAACATTCTCGAGGACAGATCATATCTTGGGTCAAAAATCAAGCCTTGGTAAATTTAAGAAAATTGAAATAGTATCAAAGTATCTTTTCCAACAACAATGCTATGAGACTAGATATCAATCACAGGAAAAAAAACAGTAAAAAAAAAAACAAAAACACATGGAGGCTAAATGATACACTACTAAATAACCAAGAGATCAATGAAGAAATCAAAGAGGAAATTTTAAAAAACCTACAAACAAATCACAATGAAAACATGATAACCCCAAACTTATAGGATGCAGCAAAAGCCGTTGTAAGAGGGAAGGTTATAGCAATGCAATCCTACCAAAAAACAAGAAAAATCTCAAATAAACAACCTAGTCTTACAGCTAAAGCAATTAGAGAAAGAAGAACGAAAAACTCCCAAAGTTAGCAGAAGGAAAAAAATCATAAATATCACATCAGAAATAAATGAACAAGAAATGAAGAAAATGGTAACAAAGATCAATAAAATTGAAAGCTGGTTCTTTGAGAAGATAAACTAAATTGATAAACCATTAGCCAGATCATCAAGAAAAAGTGAAAAGACTCATATTGATACAATTAGAAATGAAAAAGTAGACGTAACTACTGAACTGCAGAAATACAAAGCATCATGAGAGATTACTACAAGCAACTGTATGCCAATAAAATGGATAACCTGGAAGAAATGGACAAATTCTTTGGAAAGAACAACATTCCGAGGCTGAACCAGGAAGAAATAGAAAATATAAACAGACAAATCACAAGCACTGAAATGAGACTGTGATTAAAAATCTTCCAACAAGCAAAAGACAAGTAACAGATGGCTTCACAGGCGAATTCTATCAAACATTTAGAGAAGAGCTAACACCACCCTTCTCAAATTGTTCCAAAATATACCAGAGGGAGTAACACTCCCAAACTCATTCTATGAGGCCACCATCACCCTGATACCACAACCAGACAAAGATGTCACAAAAAAAGAAAACTACACGCCAATGTCACTGATGAATATATTTGCAAAAATCCTGAACAAAATTCTAGCAGACAGAACCCAATAGCACATTAAAAGGATCATACAGCATGATCAAGTGTGGTTTATCCCAGGAATGTGAGGAGTCTTCAATATATGCAAATCAATCAATGTGATAAACCATATTAACAACTTGAAGGATAATATCCACATGATGATCTCAATAGAGGCAAAAAAGCTTTTGACAAAATTCAACACTGATTTATGATAAAAACCCTCCAGAATGTAGGTATAGAGGGAACTTACCTCAACATAATAAAGGTCATTTATGACAAACCCACAGCCCACGTCATTGTCAATGGTGAAAAAATGAAACCATTTCCACTAAGACCAGGAACAAGACAAGGTTGCTCACTCTTACCACTATTTTTCAATGTAGTTTTGGAAGTTTTAGCCACAGCAATCCAAGACAAAAAAATAAATAAAAGGAATCCAAATAGGTAAAGAAGAAGTAAAACTGTCACTGTTTGCAGATGACATAATACTATACAAAGAGAATCCTAAAGATGCTACCAGAGAACTACTGGAGCTAATCAATGAATTTGGTAAAGTGTCAGGATAAAAAATTAATGCACAGAAATTTCTTGCATTCCTATACACCAATGATGAAAATTCTGAAAGAAAATTGAGGAAACACTCCCTTTTACCATTGCAACAAAAAGAATAAAATACCTAGGAATAACCTTACCTAAGGAGGTAAAAGACCTGTACTCAGAAAACTATAAGACACTGATGAAAGAAATTAAAGATGATACAAACAGATGGAAAGATATACCATGTTCTTGGATTGGAAG
>NC_041226.1:42987947-43058010 GCF_002837175.3 Physeter macrocephalus | reverse complement strand
ATTGGAAGAATCAACATTGTGAAAATGACTATACTACCCAAAGCAATCTACAGATTCAATGCAATCCTTATCAAACAACCAATGGCATTTTTCAAAGAACTAGAACAAAAAATTTCACAATTTTTAAGGAAACAAAAAAGACACTGGATAGTCAAAGTAATCTTGAGAAAGAAAAATGGAGCTGGAGGGAAAATGAAGCTCTGTGACTTCAAATTATACTACAAAGCTACAGTAATCAGGAGAGTATGGTACTGGCACAAAAACAGAAATGTAAATCAATGGAACAAGCTAGCCCAGAGATAAACCCACACACATATGGTCACTTTATCTTTGATAAAGGAGTTAAGAATATACAATGTAGAAAAGACACTGTCTTCAATAAGTGGTTCTGGGAAAACTGGACAGCTACATGTAAAAGAATGAAATTAGAACACTCCTTAACACCATACACAAAAATAAACTCAAAATGGATTAGAGCCTTAAATGTAAGGCCAGACACTATCAAACTCTTAGAGGAAAACATAGGCAGAACACTTTATGACATAAATCACAGCAAGATCCTTTTAGCCCCACCTCCTAGAGAAATGGAAATTAAAAAAATAAATTAAAAAATGGGACCTAATGAAATTTAAAAGCTTTTGCACAGCAAAGGATACCATAAACAAGATGAAAATAGAACCCTCAGAATGGGAGAAAATATTTGCAAATGAAGCAACTGACAAAGGTTTAATCTCCAAAATATACAAGCAGCTCATGCAGTTCAATATCAAACAAACAACTCAATCCAAAAATGGGCAGAAGACCTAAATAGACATTTCTCCAAAAAAGATATACAGATTGCCAACAAACACATGAAAGGATGCTCAACATCACTAATTATTAGAGAAATGCAAATCAAAACTACAATGAGGTTTCACCTCACACCGGTCAGAATGGCCATCATCAAAACGTCTACAAATAATAAATGCTGGAGAGAGTGTGGAGAAAAGGGAATCCTCTTGCATTGTTGGTGGGAATGTAAATTGATAGAACCACTATGGAGAACAGTATGGAAGTTTCTTAAAAACCTAAAAAAACCACCCCGCAATCCCATTACTGGGCATATACCCTGAGAAAACCATAATTCCAAAAGAGTCATGTGCCAAAAGAACCTAAAGACAGGACCGGAATAAAGACACAGACACAGAGAATGCATTTGAGGCCATAGGAAGGGGGAAGGGTAAGCTGAGACGAAGTGAGAGAGTGGCATGGACATATATACACTACCAAATGTAAAATAGATAGCTAGTGGGAAGCAGCCGCATAGCCACATAGCACAGGGAGATCAGCTTGGTGCTTTGTGACCACCTAGAGGGAGACGCAAGAGGGAGGGGATATCTGGATATATGTATACGTATAGCTGATTCACTTTGTGATACAGCAGAAACTAACACACCATTTTAAAGCAATTATACTCCAATAAAGATGTTAAAAAAATAAAGTGACTAAAAGTGAAGAAGTTGCCCTAACCCATTTAAGGTTGTTTTAAAACCAGTTATTAAATCCAGTAGTTGTGAAATTCTATCATTAACCAATGTTCCCAGTCATTTATTTAACAAATGTTATTCATTAATTTAGTACCTACCAGATGCTAAGCATCATTCCAGGTGCTATAGGAACATAAATGAGTACTATGGACAGAATTATTGCCGTCAGTCTAGTAATGAATTCAGACAAAGCTAAGACATCAGTCACATTAGTATTATGGAGAAAAATATAGCCATGGATGAGTAAAGACATGCTCTGCAGTGGGTTGGAGCATGTGCTGTTTTATTTTGTGTTGTCAGAGAAGGACTGCTCTCTAAGGTAATACGTGAAGAGAGATGCAAAGAATGTGAATGAGTGAGCCTGGTGGATGAGATATTTGTGCAAAGAGAGTTTCATAGCAAGGATAAAGACTCTGAGGGAGGAATGTGCTAACAGAGATCAAAGAAGGACATGGTTAGTATAACCCAAGCAGAATGTACAAGACAGGGATCGGGTGCTGGGTCAGCTAGTAGGAAATAAAGTCAGAAAAAGGCAGGTGTGAAGCTCCTTAGTAAAAGAGGCCATGGTAATACAGGCCACGGTAAAACCTTTGCCCTTATACTGATTGTGGTGGGAA
Organism: Physeter macrocephalus; assembly: GCF_002837175.3. Lineage (NCBI taxonomy): Eukaryota > Metazoa > Chordata > Mammalia > Artiodactyla > Physeteridae > Physeter > Physeter macrocephalus. Next base: position 43,055,867 of record NC_041226.1, on the reverse strand, counting down.
ATCTGAACATAGAAACAATACTGTCTGATTTATATTTTAAAAGAATCCCTCTGGCTGCTTAGTTTGAGAATACACTAGAGTGGGGCAGGGACAATGGCCTGAAAAACAGTTTTGAAACTGTTCTAATAATCCAGGCTAAAGATGGCAGTGGCTTGGACCAGGTCTGTGACAGCACAAATGGCAAGACATGATCAGATTCTGGATATGTTTTGACATATAGTCAAATATTTTTTTGATAATATGAACGTATACTATTTAAAAATATTTTCAGAATTATATTCCTTTAGAAGCTAAAATGCATTTCTCCTCAGTTTGTCTAAAATTATAGTTCAGAAAAATGGGGAAACAAGAAAGGTTTATTACCTATGGAAAGGGACCTGTAACACTCCCCTCTCCAGGGCCAGTGGTTTGTGCAAGAAGGAAAATAGAAATAGATGGAGGTAATGTAGTGTGGGAGCAGATGTCTCCATGCTGAAACCTTGGTAGACAAATTTACATTTCTTTATCTCAGTATATAGAAAGTGATTCCATTAAAAATAACCCACAACAGTTTGCATTAGTTGGTCTTTCATTTCTGGGTCATGTGGATATTATAACTTCTAAGTAATATAATCCGTTGATTCAATAGTTTTTCAGAAATGCATTCTCAGCCAGTCTAGATTAGCATGAACTGTATCTGGGAGATTCTTTAATTCATCACACTTTTAAAACCTCACAAGGCTGTGACAACATGAATTGAATAATCTAGGTTTTCTTACTATGTTTCCAGAATGTCAGTGGCCAGTGGTTGTGAGTGCAATCTTGGAACAGGCCACACTGACCCATTAGCTATCATAAGCAATTCATAGATGCTCTGCTTTTGTTACAGGCTGAACCAGGACAGGGCATGTGTGGCATATAGAAAGGAGAGTTTCTGATTATTAAGGAAAAATTCCTGCAGAAATTTCAAGAGCTAGATAGGACTCAGGATATTATAGTAGGCAAAACAAGTAGGGATGTAGGAATTTATTCAGAAAGGGCTAATTGTATTAATTCTATATTGCAGAGAAACAAAGTTTCAAATAAGACTCAAATGCAATGATCAGTTTGGCAACACTAAAAACAAAGTTTGGTCTTCAACTAACTGGCATTGTGTTTATATTAGAAGCTAGGTTTCTCTCTTGCTAATCCAACATGCACAGCTATATCAATGCAATCTCTGAAATAGGCCCCATTGGACAATATTGCTAACACAGGATGATGGCTTAGACTTATATCTAAGATATGAACATTACCTCCACCAAGATGCATGAATTATGAGGTTGGGGAGTTTATTTATTATGCATATTAAGAGAAAATCATTTCAAGAGAATTCTCAGAAACTTTCTTCACTAAGAGTAGGTGGTAGCTATTGATTTGTTTCAATCATCTCCTGATCTGGGAGGAAGAAGGTCCTGCCTCCTGTTAGATTGGTTCCTGGTCCCATTATGTAACTGGGTGCTTGTGATTATAAATCTTGTAGCATGTAGGAGTTTCCAAAACCTTGTCACATTTCAACCATGACTTTTTCAAACTGATCTAAGCAAACTTTAGTCCTATACTTGGCCTAACCCACTTCTCTGCCTAGCTTGTCAGCTGGCTTATAAAAATGTAATCAACTCATTCTCAGGGAATTTTATGAAGTGTTGCCTACTAGTTTTCACCACGTCATGTAAAATGGGAATTCCACAAGTATACCTGGAGATTCTCTTCAGACCTTTTTAGTATTTCAGCCTTGGCCTCAGAGCAGTTAAGAGACTGCTAATAATGATGTGACTTGCAGTCTGTAAGTAAATTACCCTACTGTGCCAGGATGAAATGCTGCCAACTACTGTGACACATGCCATAAATGGGGACCTGCTGTTTGTGGTAAAGTTGAGTAAAACTGGAGATTTCCCAAGCTTAGATCAATCACAGAATGAAAATAGGTAATGGGAATACAGAAGCTGAAATTATTCAGACATCAATTGAGGAAGAATGAATTTTTAAAATAAAATAAAAGTGATTCAAATCAGGAATGACTAAAGGTAAAGAGATAATCTGAGCACAGGAACTAGACAAACAAAACAAGTTCAATTTGAGGAACTTTAGATATTGTAACAGGTGCAAATAAGCAGAAGCAAAATGGTACTCAGCAAAAGCCACAGTACTTTTTCAGATGCTATAGTCACTCAGTGTGCAGGCATTTCTTCTTCTGGACAATTTAAAAAATTCAAACAAACTTCTGATGAAGGACAGTCAGTACATATAGCTTTACAATGTCCAAATGGAAAGCTTGATTTATTGGATTAGTCTCCCCCTGCTTATGCTTAGAAATAGCAAGGTTAACTGTAAGATCCTTTATCACTAACAAGATAGAATATTTTGTGTATTACTTGTTTATTTTGTTTTGTTTTGTTATTCCTGGCTTCTCATAGAAAGAACTCTCATGTTTTCACTGAAATTGCTCTCTTTCCAGAAGGTGTCTCTCTGACAGCGTGAGCTAAACCTTCTTTTTCCTTCTAGTTTCTACAAAAAAGAATTGCTGTTTTCTTTTCCTAGACATGAAAATAGAGCCTCCTCAAATGTTCTCCCTAATTCCACACTTGCATAACCTCTTAGTTACTTCATTTTTACTTTCGTAGGTGTTTTTTCGCAAACATTTCTTAACCAAATATTTTCCTACCTTGTCCACTCCTAGTTTTTCCAATCAACTTTGTGTGCTTTCTGCCAAGCAATACTCAGATCATTCAAAATTAGTATTTATAAATATCTGTGCTTGTATTTATCATAAGAGGGCAATAGGAAATAGCCTTTGGCAAGAATCTCCACCGTTAGGGAGTGGCACTTGCTCTTTCTACTATCACTGATTTTTACGAACCAAGAACTACTAGCTATTATTATGTATAGTTTAATTCATTCACAGAATAACAAAATATATTCAGTTTTGGTTTTCAATCTCATATAAATTGATCATTTTTAAAGCTTTGTAACCCTATGTTCTTGAATATTCTAATTACTTTATATGATTCATTTTATTTATAATGCTTTTAGTAAAGCAGAACCACAGTAAAAGATGGCCAAAAGTTTTTGTTTTTGAAGAATAAAGTCATGGCTAATTAGCTCGCTTGCTGTAAAGATTGCCTATGAGTTTCCTAAAATTTTATTTCCAGATATCTATCCTTTAGAGTCTGGGTTTCACTTCCAGGAGAGTAAATAAGCATGCCAATATCTGATTACTGAGGTTTCTCAGTAAATCAGTTCTTGCTAAAACTAAAAATCATGTTAAGAGGCAAACAAGACTAATCAGAGGCTAATTACTATGCTTTAACTCTGCCTCAGAGTCAAATACTTTTAGACCCTGCTAAAAAGTTTTTTGATAAAGATCAGAACATTGACAGAGAATAGCGGTGTTTTTCAGCCCCCACGCACAAATTCTTCGCAACTCTAATTGCATAGAATTAAAAGTGCATTAAGACCTTTATTTTTAGTGCTCACACGAGCTTTATGCATCTCAACCATTTCAGCTTCAAATTCTCCATGAACATATTACTGTGATAGCAAACAGACTAGAGACTGATATGTCCAATGCATTAAATCCAATTGTAATTAACAATTCTTCTCTCTCGCTCATGATAGTCAATGAAGTCCTATGATCAACATTCCAAAGAGATTTCTAATACATTCATTTATCTTTATCTAGTTGGTCACAACATTTATTCAGTTCCTCATCACCTTGAATTTTTCAAACTTTTCTTGTCTTGTTGTCTCCATTCTTTGTACCAAACCAATCTTTCCTGAATTTAAGCTGATTTTCTAAGATATGACACTAGTCCCTATATACCACTACTATGGAAACTTCCAGTATCCTTCATGTCACAGATGGAGACTGCAGCTTTATTCCTATATAAACAGTGTTTCCCTATCTGGTCACAGCTCTCTCTCCCTAGGTTCAGCCCCTGCTGTTTCACCCCTCAGATAGTTTGCTTTAGTCAAAATCAGTTATGGCATTCCCAGAAAGTGCCAGGAATTTTCATGCTTCCATGTCTCTGTACATATTGTTATTTCCTTTCTTTCTTTTTTTTTAAATTTTTTATTGAAGTATAGTTGATTTACAATGTTGTGTTAGTTTCAGATATACAACAAAGTGATTCAGTTATATGAATATTTATAAATGTATATATTCTTTTTTAACATTATCTTCCATTATAGGTTATTACAAGATATTGAGTATAGTTCCCTGTGCTATACAGTAGTTCCTTGTTGGTTATCTATTTTATACATAGTAGTGTGTATACCTTAATCCCAAATTCCTAATTTACCCCACCCTACCCCTCTTCCCCCTTTGGTAACCATAAGTTTGTTTTCTATGTCTAGGAGTCTGTTACAATTTTGTATAATTGCCACTGGGAAATGTGACACCAGAGACAGTGTCAGTTACAAATATGCATTAACATGGCTGCCTGAGACCATGGAACATTCAAAAATGGAGCTATAAATAATAAAAGAAGAAACACTGGGATGGGGTAAAGCTAGCTCTGCAATAGTTGTGATTTGTTATGGACACCAAGGGAACATTAGGAATTAAACACTGGTAGTACATATCCAGCCAGCTCAGTGGAACACCTCACTGGACTACAGATACCAGATCTCATAGCCAGGAAAAATGGACTGTCTCTTCAAACCATGTTTAGTTCTATTAAGATTAGTCTTCTTAAGAATAAAAATGCCTCTTTGCTGATGGACCGGAATGGCAAAAGACAGTATCCAGAAAAGTATTTGGATGGAAAACAATGTGCTAATTAGTTGGCAAATGATAAGAGGAAGGATCTCCTATTCTTGGAGGCTTGCATCTCTTTTACAAATATGAGGTAATGTGTATATACATATGTGTGTGTGTGTGTGTGTGTATACACACACACACTTTGGTTAAATAATACAATCCACATCACAATGGATACATGGAAAACATCGGTGAAGACAGAAGCAGCAGTGGCTAGACCTGCCTGAGATAGTCTCACGGAGGAGTTTACACTAGATACTGAAAAAAAAAAAAAAATAGGCAAAGAAATCTGATCATTATTCCAGGAAGTGAAAATAATATGCCTGGGGATCATGTGGAAAAATTTTGTATGAACAGGGAGCAGTGGGAGTTCAAAATATAAATTTTGCTTAAATAAGTCACAGACAGCTAAACCATATCTATATCACTGTAACCTGTCCTCTTCTACTGTTTCATTTTATCCATGTTTGGGAAACTTCTTCTCCTGAGCTTTGGTTTTCTTATATGCAGGAAAATTGTTTTGAACTCTGATTTTGAATATTTTTTTTTAGTAAATCAAATTGTTTTTTTTCCCCCAATCTACTGAACAGATAAAAAGTTGATGCATTTTAGGGGAGATAACAGAAAGAAACCCAGAAATCGGTCCCCTTTTCCCAAGGCAGTCCTTGTGGCATCCCTGGGAGAAATGAATTCTTACACATCCAGCTCTCCAATGGGTTAGATAATTGCTAAGATCCTTCTAGTTCTATTATGCTATTATTCCCAGAGGATATAATTACTCCAGTGATTGATTTCTATTCTTACACAAGGTGAATATTCCCAGCAATAATGTCACTCACTAACTATGAAGTATGGTAACTTACATTAAGTGGGTGAAAAAAGCAATATGCAGTCATTTCGTTTTTGAGTTTCTGATTACACTCTATTGTAATTTGTCAATGAAAACACTCCAAGTTAAAACTACAGCTGAGTTATTTTACTGATTATAGAGTATGACAGGTTAGTCAAGTAAGGATTAAATGACCACTATGTGTTCTAATAGGCAAAACTGTGTGTAAAAGAGAAAATAAAAACTAGTTACAGAGCCATTCTTTCTAGTAATTATTATGTATTAAGACCCATTATTTATTAAAGTCTCTCCTAATTTGGTCTAAACAAAGCTATGTCATTATCAAAGACTAGGCTTGCTGTTCTATTCTCGGAGCAAGATGGCAAATTTTTTTCAAGTGATAAGGGAATAAGTATAGGGACCCAGCACACTGTCCAAGTTCTTCCACTTGAAATTGCTTAATATGATATTTTGATTCCTCTTAATTTTGACGTTTCCAGTGGTTTTAAAGTGCAAATTCTGTAGAAGATTTGTTTACCGAATTTAAAAAAAAATACCTCAAAATATGAAAGCGTTAAGTATATATAAAGAAGAAATGAATCACGATAACTTCATATCATAAATTTAACCTTACTTCCTATTTTACAAAGTATATTTTTTACACATAATTTAAGCAAAATGATCTAAGCAAGCATAAAAATATGAAGTTCAATGTGAGTACACTATTTTGTTGAACAAGTAGGGTGTACAGAAAATAATGAGAAAAGAACCTGAAACTTTTCTATCACTCTCCATTTATCTTATTCTGCAAGGTGAATCTTTCCCTATCTTTCTAGAAGAAAACTAGGATGCATTCTATATTCTTCTGATGATTCTCAAATACTAAAAGAGATTTTTAGGCACTTCTAGTCATAAAGACAACTTGACTTCAATAATTAACATGCATCTTTATTCTGGCTTGTTGTTTTCAACTCCTTGGTTGATGCCTAGATATCTGGAGGTACACCTCTAGGTTCTTTCTATTGAGGTTTCTCATGCCCTTAGCAAGCTGTCTTGAAGAGTTCTATGCAACCCATGCTAGCTCCCTACAGTTCATAGCTCTTACCTGGCACATGGGCTATGTGTTCTAAACATCATTTGCTCTGACTAACCATGGGATATGGGACCAGTCCTAACCCAGCCACCTCTCCTTCTTTCATAGCCAGTTCATTTATAAAGCATTCACATTTTTTAATCATTAGTTCAGAGGAAGACCCTAGTTCACTGTATCTTCCAAGTTCAAGGGAACATGGGGATTTGCCCCCTAGATCCCTGTCAAAGGGAAGAAATTGTGCCAAGTACCAATACATTTTCCAGGTATTATCTATTTCAAGGTTTGTCTCAACTTCATAGAACCAATTTTACCAACGGGTCCCTTCCTTAAACAGTCTGCATCAGCCAGAGGTCTAAAAATGCAGCTATTTTGAGCCTCTGCAGGACATTTCTGAAAAGCCATATTGTTACAGAGTTCTTGATGGGACTGACTGAGGGTTTGCAGGACCTTCATTTCAGGATAACTTCTTCCCAGTCCTTCTTCATTTCCCTTTCTGTTCCACAAGAGTTCCTTTGATGCCAACATTTTATTTTATGGTGTAACTGTGATATCTCAGAAATTACAAATAATTTATTATTGCTGTAGTATAGAGGGGAAAGGGTCGTGACAAAGGCTGGGACCAGATAGATGAGCAATAACTCTATAATGAAAGGTTTTGTATAAAATGAAAAGATCTTGATTGCATTTTATTATTTCTATAAATGATGTACCCTTGATCATAAGAAGAAATATGTTATAATTAAAAGATATTTAGCTAAGGATCAAAAAAGGATATTAACTTTGAATTAATCACTAGCATAGACAGGAATTAATGTAATATTTTAAATAATTAAAACAGTTTAATATGTGTATAATATATAAGATAAATTCAATACTTACATTATTATAAATAACAAATTATACATACATATGTATAGTATATAATATATATCATCATCAGAAAATCAAGAAAATAAATCAAAAGGTCACATGGAAATGACAGTCTTTATTTAAAAATAAATGGTGTCAAGGAGAAATTCATGTTACCAAAGTTGTAAAAATAAAGAGTGGATTAGAGAGAATTCTTACTGTTCACTTTGTAGTGACATAAAATCCAATAATAAAAACAATTTAATATAAAGAATGAAGAGAGTAAAACTAAACTGTGGAAGTGGGAAAAGACTTAAAAAGTAACTAGAAAACAAGTTTGGAAAAGCTGCCTCTGATGCCAGTTTTCTTGCATATGACTTACATATGATTTGATGGAAAAGGAAATATTATTCTAAACCTAAGCAACAATTTAGGAAACAATCAAAAATCAGTTTGTCTGTCATTTCCTGTAAGAAAAGAGGCACAAAATGAGTACTATCAAATAAATTTATAAAATAAATATCAAGAAGGAAGCCATTAATAAGGAGAGTGATGGAGAAAATTTCAAAGTTTAACTGTAGAAATAGAGAACTGATTGCATTGAAGAACTATATTATCACAAAACAAAACCAAAAACTTAGTAGAGGTGTGACAACAAAGGTCATTAAATAGAGGAGAGTTGTGTCATTTTATCTAAGCTTATATATATCTGCATGATTGAAATGAACAGGACCACAAATAATAGAATCAACATTATGTTGAAGATGCTTGCAAGAGAAACGTGCCACACCAATGTCATGTGCACATTGTCTTCTATACTTAACCCCTATTAGCATGTTGGTGCAGAAGCGATAGCACATGCCCAGGGGAACTGTGGAGATAACAGTATGGAACTACAGAGCAGTGAAAGAGGGCCTCAGAGTGATTAAGATGAACAGCTGTCCCTCTATTAACAGAATGTGAATCACTTGATTTAGCTGACATACCTCTTTCCTTTCTGTCATTTCCCAGTTCACATGTATCCCTCCTAGTTAAAGGAATATCAACCTTGAAAAAAAAATTACTCTTCCTTCATGATAAGCATTCACCTCTTGTTAAAACATCCATAATGAAAACAATTTGAGACAAGTTCAAATAATAAGAGATTCTTATGATATTGTAAGTATTCCCCAATGTACTGATTTTCTTCCAGATATACTTTAGATTTTTCCAAAAGGGAGAGATCTACAATGGCACAATTCAAATTTAATAAAGCAGAAAAAGGCTGTATAGTTTTAGGTCAGATCACCATGCCTAGAAACAGTTTAATAACCTTAATTAACTTACTCTTATTTAATGACCCTGATTGGTATCCTGCTATGCTCAATGTACATACTTCGTGTGTAGGTTTTCAGCCTTATATTTTTAGTAAAAGACATCTTCACTTAATCACTGTTCAATTCACATGGAAAAGTAGAACTATTAATTAGTGATTTGTTGAGGCAGACTGAATGAAGGAGCATGGAATTAGAGTTAAGAAACAAAAATGTAATTTAGATACAATCTGTAACTAAGGGTTTAATCTTAGCTGAGGTATGTGTACTCTCTAGGGTTAGTTGAGATCCATCATAATATAGAGGTTAAGAGCATAGAGTCTCAAGCTAGACTGTGAATTTATACACTTTCCCCATAGCTAAATCATCACATAAATTTAGAAAAATTACTTACTCTCTTTGAGCTTCAGGTTTTATATGTAATATTGAACTAATAGTAATAATTACCTTATAGAGTATGGGGAAGTGATCTGTATACATTAAATAAAGATCACTAGAGTACCTACCTCCACAGTTTGTTATGAAAGACAGATCAGTTTCTTCAGAGAAATTGTCTGGTAGGTTTTCCCATAAGCATCTGTTCAATGATAACTGTTTTTATTAGTGCGATAAAAACAAGAACGTTTGAGAACTCCTCAGAGTTGTAAGCAACATTTTGGGTGCAGTATAAGGAAGTCATACATGAATTTCATCACATTTCAAAAGGCTATATGTTTCTATTATTGCTGGATAATGAACTAATGAAATGTAGTGGTATTAAAAGAAAGTTTCATAATGTTCATGGATTCTGTGGTTCAGGAATTCTGACAGGGCACAGCAAGTATGGCTTGTGTCTGTACCATAATGCCTAGGCCTCAGCTGGGATGATCTGACTGACTGAGAGTGACCAACTGAGGTTGCTCTGGTACTATTACTATGCAACACAGCATCTTAATCTTTTTGTGTAAAACAGCACACATTTTTATTAAGCTCACAGTTTCTGCGTACTGGGAATTTAAAGATGGAACTACAGCTGGAAAGACTCACATGGCTAAGGAGTAGAAGAATTAAGCCTGGAGGATCCATTTCTAAGATGTCTTTGTCATTCATATGTCCAGAACCAGGTCTGGAATGACTGTGGGCTGGGATCAGCTGGGACTACAAACCAAAGAGCCAACAGATGGCTTTGTCATTGGCTTATGCTTTTTGCATCATGGTGGCTGTGTTTTAGAGGGACAGTATGAGAGGGGGTTGATGGAGAGAGAGCATCCTGAGAGGACCAAGTGGACTTGGCAGTCACATACTGTGTCTTCTGCTGGGCTCTACCTTTCAAAGCAGTCATAAAACAGGACAGATTCAAGGAGATGGTCATACACTTCATCTCTCAATGGGATAATGTCCAAAATTTCAGGGGAAATATTTTAAAACCACCACACAATTTGATACAAAATATAAAGAACTACTTTTGTTCTTCCTATGTCTAAGAGTTTATGCATAACTGCTTCTTAAGTTTAAAGTCATCTTTGAACATTCAAGTTTATAAATTATTTTAATCTTCATCTAGCATTCCTCTCACCTTAAATTCCTCAACATGCTGAAAAGAAAACTCATCAATATTTTTTAAAAATCAGATTATTCTTTGCACCTTCTTTTTTATTTTTTTAGCAAAAAAAAAAGAGCATCATAATTTTGTTAGGAAGCTAAACTCAACGACATTCTTGATATTTATCTAATTATCTACCTCCATATTTATTCTGTCATCAAATATTTTCAAATCTTTCTTGCTGAATTCTTTCACAAATCCCTTTTTATTCCATTCCCATTTAACATTAGTTCAAATCTTTATCGTATTTTATGGAGATTATTAAATAATTTTCTTCCTGTTCATCCAGTCTTTGATCATTCCCTCCTCTAACTGACCCTCCATCTTGCAAAACTCTTCCACCCAAAACAAAGCAATGTAAATGTTAAGCACTGATTAAAGAGTTTCAATTCATTAAAAGTTTATAAAATCAATTCAGGATACCTTTTCTCAGGGCACTTTTGTTAAAAACATTGTATATAACCTACAAGTTCTGTTATTAATATATGATGTGAATGATTATTTGAATGGTCATTCAGTTAAAGACACAGAACCAGAGAAATACAAGCAATAGGCTCAGGCTCCTGCAGAATCAAATTTACTACCGTTGATGTTTTAAGACTACATTGATGCTGACCTTGAGTTGAAAGAAAAGCTACTCTCAAAATTGCAGAATCAAGGCCAGATGGAGCCCAGCTGACAAAACTTTTCAAATCCACTAGTTGTCCTGATTAAACTTTCAAATGTTCCACACAAGCCAAGTTTGTCTGCACATTGTTCTTCTTTTACAACCAAACCTATTCAGAATCCTTTTTTTTTCTTTTTCTTTTTTTTTTTGCGGTACGCGGGCCTCTCACTGTTGTGGCCTCTCCCGTTGCGGAGCACAGGCTCCGGACGCGCAGGCTCTGGGACCGTGGTTCACGGGCCCAGCCTCACCGCGGCATGTGGGATCTTCCCGGACCGGGGCACGAGCCCGTGTCCCCTGCATCAGCAGGCAGACTCTTAACCACTGCGCCACCAGGGAAGTCCCAGAATCCTTATTTTTCTTCCCTCACATTTTCAACATATATGAACTCTCTTCTCTTTCCTCTTCATTTTAGCAACCAGAGGTCTCACATTTGTATAAACATGAGAAGTTTCTTTATCATGAAAACTTTGTAAGTTTGTTTAAAAATGCACATTTTTTATACCAAGCCCAAACCTATTAATTCATATATGGGACTGGTGCTAAAAATCTGTTTTTTATCAACTGAAAATTTGAGGTTTTTATCACCATCAGAAGATTCTAATGAGGCTGACCAATGCCAGACAGCTATTAAGGGAAAATGTTCTAAAGATAACTTAATAGGCCTCCATTCAAAATGAAGTTCAAATATCAACTTTGTAGGAATCTATCTCCATTTTATGAAGATGAAATTGAATACTCAATCATATGACCTTTTTTAAATACTTTCTAAGATGGAATATTGTAGTAAAAGTTGTCTAAGGAAAAATCAGACAATTTTGCTTTTTCTTCCAGCTTGGTGTAAACATGATGATTTAAATTCCTTTCTGAGCATTTTTTTTCACCTGAAATACAAGAAAGATGATACATACCTCCTTATTTCCTAAATATGTTATGAGCATAAATTAATGGACTTATAGACTTGAAAAGTAGACTTGCAAACATATATATTACACATATTTAGAAAATTGAGCTCAATTTTTTAAGGTTTAAACTATGCTCTGATCTATTTGTTTGCTATTTTTGTTTTGTTTTGTTTTTTTGGTAATTTGTTGTTATTGTTCATGTTCTTGCAATGGACTGTGAATCCCTCAAGGAAAGGGATTTAGACTCTTCAGCCTCCTGAAATGTCTTTTTTTCCAGTACATGTTTACTATAAGTTTTTAATATTGACTATATGCTGAGATTTGGTAAAGCTAGACCTGTTTATGCTGAATTCTTTCCCACACTTAGATCCTGGTAGAATATATATGGCCATGCTTCTTGATCCCAGTGATGATTTGCTTCCTTCTTTTTCCTTATGTCTATCTTTATGTCTTTCATTCTTTTTTTTTGTCTTTAATAGCATCTTTGTTATGAGATTTGTTTTGAATTCAAAAGTAATGCCTATTTATTTTAAAAATTCAAATACAAAGAAGCACAAAAATAAAAGTAAGTAACCTTCTCACCATCCCATTCTAATTATATAAACTCTGAGATAAGTGTTAAGTCTGTAGTATTTCCTCTCTTATCCTCTAAGTTAACAAATTATATATATATATATATATATATATATATATATATACAAACACATGCACACACACACACATACCCACAATGAAGGTGAGGGTAGGGTTAAACGTGGCACAATTTTACACATTGGGGAGCACAGAATCAAATGTCTACATAACCAGATATATATATATATATATATATATATATATACACACACATGCACACACACACACATACCCACAATGAAGGTGAGGGTAGGGTTAAACGTGGCACAATTTTACACATTGGGGAGCACAGAATCAAATGTCTACATAACCAGGCATTTACCTGGTTTACATATGTTAACCAGGTAACATAGAAAAATGAGGTTTCTCTGAAGTAAGGCCATGGACGTGGTGAGAACAGGGGCTAACTGAAGAGTTTCTCTCTGTCTAAAGAAGGCAGTTACCATGTGGGAATGCAAACCTAGGTTGGCAAGATCTTCCAGCTTTTCAAAAGACCAAAACCAAACAAACAAGCAAACAAAAAAAACAAACAAAAAACAAACAAAAAAAACCAAAACCTCTCTTAATTTACTATAAAATGTCCTCATTTTAAAAAATCTATGAAGACTACATAAACACATTTCTAGGTAGAATCATTTCTCTTAAACAGTATTTAGGGTTTTTTCTTTAGGGTTGTCTGATACAGAATTTATTACTGAACAGTGATTGAGATTCTCATTGTATAATATCCAAGGTGTGTTATGGAACTTTTGGTGATAGATTTCCTTTTGTTAAAAATAAACATTTCTTTTCAGGCATTGATGATAGAGATTCTCATTAGATGTTTACCTTAATCACGTGGTTTAGTTGATGTCTGCCCTGTTTCTCAACAGCAGCATGAGTTACCATTTCTCTTGTAGTAGATGATAAGCTTCTTGGGAGAGATACTGAGATTTTGCAAATCCCATTTCTCCTCACACTTTTGCCTCCTGGGTAGCAGAGTGAGGAGTATAAAAGAATTCTGTACTTTTTTTTTGTGGGGGGGTGGGCAATCTTACTTTAATTCCAAAACATTCAAAACTAAAAGTTTTTAAAAATTCACCTCTCTGTTTTTTTGTTTGGTTTGAAATTAAAACTAGTTTGTAGTTTGTACCTAGATCTTTCTGCTTGCTACTTATCTGCTTATGCAATTTCTTTGTTCAAAATTGTTTTTCTAGATTATATCAAGTTTTTTTCTTAAAACATTTCTAACATCTTGGCATTAAGAAGTATTTCAGTCATATCTCTTATAGGATAGAGGGGTATCAGTACTACCTGAGACCCAAGGCATAGTGAGAGAAATTATCAAAGAATGAGGTTATCACAATGTTGAACCAAACAATCCACCTTGGTCTTTCTTTCAGAATTCACTGAAATTACCAAATTCTGGATCATCTTACTTCTCTACTATATTAAAAGGCAGATATCTGAAAGAAGAATGGTTTGGGGTTCCTTTAGCTGGAACTTTTACTCATGCCATTAAAAAAAAAAATTCCCTGACGGAAATATAACTATGTTGCAGACTTACTGAGAACTTGGGTTATCGGTAACAGGATTACAGTTGTATTACAGTATATTGATTTAATATTTTCCTTTTATGCAATATGTAGCTATATGTGTTCTTCAATCCACTATCACATTGCTGATTTTTAAAAAATAATATGGTTTTGAATCAGTTCCTAAGAGAATGATACCAATTAAAAGTTAGTATATTTTAAAATCATGAAATAAATGAACAACTTACCTTTCTTTCCTTAAAAAAATAAGTTTGTGACAATATTTCATTGACACAACAAAGAAAGCATATTGCTACTTATATACTTTATGACATCAAAGGTGTTAATAAAAATAGGATATTTTTTCTTTATGGTTTATTTAGAATTTCTTTTGCAGTCAGCACCTATTTCATTTGTTTTCTTTCCTTCAGACTTTAAAAGGATAATTGCAGAATACATTTAAAGAACTTTCATCAAGATGTCTTTGAAAGTAAAAATAAAAACCAATTCAAAACTTCTCAAAATGGTTTTCTCCAAATTGATTCTGTAATTCTGTGCGTCTTTATTCTGTGCTGATTTTCTCTTTTCAAAGATCTCCTCTAGGCTACCTTGCAGCATGTTTTATGGATCCGTGACTCTGCTGATTGTTTTTTCTCACCAAGGTCGTTTAGTGGGACCCTTCTATCTCAGTCTCCAATTTTCACATAGATATTCATTTGTCTTAAATTCATAATCTTAGTATCTGTGTATTTCCTAGGATCCTCAACTAGAGAGCCTGGATAGTTTGGGTTGGTTTCATTTTTCACATTGTTTCCTGTATTATTGATTATGCTAGTTCCCTCTTATTATTAAAGTGTAGAATAGCTAATATTTATTTAACATCTACTATGTACCAGGCACTGTGAAATTTTTTTATGATTCTTATTTCATTCAATCCCTCCAACAACCCCAAGTGGAAAAACTTTTATTATTTTCTCTTTATAAGCAAGAAAATTCAGTATGATCTTGTCCAAAGTCACAAGTTAGCAAGCATCAGAAATGAGATTTGAGCACGAATCTAATTTCAGACCTTGATTTCCTGGCCACTTCTCTTCACTGCTTAATTATTTTATTTCTTCTACATAATTCTACCAAAACCAAGTATTTCAGTGCTTTAAATAAGTTCAACTAGCAGTATTCTTATTCACTAATAGTTTTTAAAAAGTGAAGAAACCACATGATTTTTGAATAAGAATTCTTAAATTCAAATATATTTGTTAGAAAATTTGCTAAAATAGCAAATGAGAGAGGGAAATGAAAACAAATAGACTCAGAAAATACTCTATATCCTTAAAACATGAATAATTTATATTTCATTAATTCATTTGATTATTCATGGTGAATTTCTAGCATATTATAAAATATTATTTTTAAATGTACTTCAAAATTCTCATCAGTCTCTTTTTTTTGAAATTTATCTCTGCCTCTTTTTTTTTATTTTAATGGATCTTTATTGTAGTATAACTGCTTCACAATACTGTGTTAGTTTCTGTTGTACACCAAAGTGAATCAGCCATATACATACATATGTCCCCATGTCGCCTCCCTCTGGAGCCTCCCTCCCATCCTCCCTATCCCAACCCTCTAGGTCATAGCAAAGCACTGAGCTGATCTCCCTGTGTTATGCTGCTGCTTCCCACTAGCTAAATATTTTACATTCACTAATGTATATGTGTCAATGCTACTCTCACTTTGCCCCAGCTTCCCCCTCCCATCCCATGTCCTCAAGTCCATTCTCTATGTCTACATCTTTATTCCTGCCCTGAAAATATGTACATCAGTACCATTTTTTTTAGATTCCATATATATGCATTAGCATATGGTATTTGTTTTTATCCTTCTGAATTACTTCACTCTGTATGACAGACTCTTTGTCCATCTACCTCATTATAGATAACTCAGTTTCATTTCTTTTTATGGCTGAGTAATATTCCATTGTATATATGTGCCACATCTTCTTTATCCATTCATCTGTCAGTGGACATTTAGGTTGCTTCCATGACCTGGCTATTGTAAATAGTGCTGCAGTGAACATTGTGGTACATGTCTCTTTCTGAATTATGGTTTTCTCAGGGTATATGCCCAGTAGTGGGATTGCTGGGTCATATGGTAGTTCTATTTTTAGTTTTTTAAGGAACCTCCATACTGTTATCCACAGTGGTTGTATCAATTTACATACCCACTAACAGTGTTGGAGGGTTCCTTTTTCACCACACCATTTCTAGATTTTTTGATAATTGCCATTCTGACTGGTGTGAGATGATACCTCATTGTAGTTTTGATTTGCATTTCTCTAAAAAAATAGTGATGTTGAGCACCTTTTCATGTGCCTCCTGGCCATCTGTATGTCTTCCTTGATGAACTTGATGAAATGTCTACTTAGGTTTTCCTCCCATTTTTTAATTGGATCTTTTGTCGTTTTGATATTGAGATCCATGTGTTGTTTGTTATTTTGGAGATTAATACTTTCTCTGTTGTTTCATTTGCAAATATTTTCTCCCATTCTAAGGGTTGTCTTTTTGTCTTGTTTATGGTTTCCTTTGCTGTGAAAAATATTTTAAGTTTAATTAAGTCCTATTTGTTTATTTTTGTTTTTATTTCCATTACTCTAAGAGGTGGGTCAAAAAAGATCTTGGTGTCGTTTATGTCAAAGGGTGTTTTTCCTATGTTTTCCTCTAAGAGTTTTATAGTGTCCAGTCTTACATTTAGGACTTTAATCCATGTGGAGTTTATTTTTGTGTATGGTATCAGATAATGTTCCAATTTCAATCTTTTACATGTAGCTGTCCAGTTTTCCCCACACCATTTATTGAAGAGGCTGTCTTTTCTCCATTGTACATTCTTGCCTCCATTGTCATTAATTAGGTGACCATATGTGTGTGAGTTTATCTCTGGGCATTCTATCCTATACCATTGATCTATATTTCTGTTTTTGTGCCAGTAGCATACTGTCTTGATTACTCTAGCTTTCTGGTATAGTTTGAAGTCGAGGAGCGTGGTTCCTCCAACTCCGTTTTTCTTTCTCAAGATTCCTTTGGCTATTTGGGGTCTTTTGTGTTTCCATACGAATTGTATAATTTTTTGTTCTAATTCTGAGAAGAATGTCTTTGGTAGTTTGTTAGGTATTGCACTGAATCTGTAGATTGCTTTGGGTAGTATAGTCATTTTCACAATATTGATTCTTCCAATCCAAGAACATGGTATATCTCTCCATTTGTTTGGGTCATCTTTGATATCTTTCATCAGATTTCTGAGTACAAGTCTTTCACCTCCTTAGGCAGGTTTATTCCTAGGTATTTTATTCTTTTTGTGGTTATGGTAAATTGGAGTGTTTCCTTAATTTATGTTTCTAATTTTTCATTGTTGGTGTATAGGAATGCCAGAGATTTCTGTGCATTGATTTTGTATCCTACAACCTTACCAAATTCATTGATTAGCTCTACTAGTTTACTGGTGGCATCTTTAGGATTTTCTATGTATAATATCATGTCATCTGCAAACAGTGACAGTTTTACTTCTTTTCCAGTTTGGATTCCTTTTATTTATTTTTCATCTCTGATTGCTGTGGCTAAAACTTCCAAAACTATATTGAATAATAGTGGCAAGAGTGGACATCCTTGTCTTTTTCCTGATCTTAGTGGAAATGCTTTCAGTTTTTCACCATTGAGTATGATGCTTGCTGTGGGTTTGTCATATATGGCTTTTATTATGTTGGGGTAGGTTCCCTCTATGCACATTTTCTGGAGTTTTTATCATAAATGTGTGTTGAATTTTGTTAAAAGCTTTTTCTGCATCTATTGAGATGATCATTTGTTTTTTTTCCTTAATTTGTTAATGTGGTGTATCACATTGATTGATTTGTGTATATTGACGAATCCTTGCATCCCTGGGATAAACCCCACTTGATCATGGTGTATGATCCTTTTAATGTGCTGTTGGATTCCGTTTGCTAATATTTTGTTCTGGATTTTGGCATCTATGTTCATCAGTAATATTGGCCTATAATTTTTGTTTTTTGTGATATCTTTTTCAGGTTTTGGTATCAGGGTGATGGTGGCCTCATAGAATGAATTTGGGAGTGTTTCTCCCTCTGCAATTTTTTGGAAGAGTTTGAGAAGGATGGATGTTACCTGGACTTTTGTTTGTTGGAAGATTTTTAATTATGGTTTCAATTGCATTACTTGTAATATGTCTGCTTATATTCTCTAATTCTTCTTATTTCAGTCTTGGAAAATTGTACCTTTCCAAGAATTTGTCCATTTCTTCATGGTTGTCCATTTTATTGGCATATAGTTGTTTGTAGTAGTCTCTTATAATCCTTTGTCTTTCTGTTGTGTCAGTTGTGATTTCTCCTTTTTCATTTCTAATTTTATTGATTTGTGTCCTCTCCCTGTTTTTTTCTAATGTGTGTTGAATTTTGTTAAAAGCTTTTTCTGCATCTATTGAGATGATCATTTGTTTTTTTTCCTTAATTTGTTAATGTGGTGTATCACATTGATTGATTTGTGTATATTGACGAATCCTTGCATCCCTGGGATAAACCCCACTTGATCATGGTGTATGATCCTTTTAATGTGCTGTTGGATTCCATTTGCTAATATTTTGTTCTGGATTTTGGCATCTATGTTCATCAGTAATATTGGCCTATAATTTTTGTTTTTTGTGATATCTTTTTCAGGTTTTGGTATCAGGGTGATGGTGGCCTCATAGAATGAATTTGGGAGTGTTTCTCCCTCTGCAATTTTTTGGAAGAGTTTGAGAAGGATGGATGTTACCTGGACTTTTGTTTGTTGGAAGATTTTTAATTATGGTTTCAATTGCATTACTTGTAATATGTCTGCTTATATTCTCTAATTCTTCTTATTTCAGTCTTGGAAAATTGTACCTTTCCAAGAATTTGTCCATTTCTTCATGGTTGTCCATTTTATTGGCATATAGTTGTTTGTAGTAGTCTCTTATAATTCTTTTTCTTTCTGTTGTGTCAGTTGTGATTTCTCCTTTTTCATTTCTAATTTTATTGATTTGTGTCCTCTCCCTTTTTTTTTCTTGATGAGTCCAGCTAAGGGTTTATCGCTTTTTTTCTTAATCTTCTCAAAGAACCAGCTTTTAGTTTTATTGTTCTTTGCTCTTTTTTTCATTGTTTCTATTCTATTTCTTCTCTGATCTCAATGATTTCTTTCCTTCTACTGACTTTGGGTTTTCTTTGTTCTTCTTTCTCTAGTTGTTTTAAGTGTAGGGTTAGATTGTTTATTTGAGATTTTTCTTGATTCTTGAAGTGAGATTGAATTGCTATAAAGTTCCCTCTTAGAACTGCTTTTGCTGCATCCCATATTTTTTGGGTTTTGTGTTGTTGATGTCATTTGTTTCTATGTATTTTTTAATTTCTTCTTTGATTTCTTCAGTGATCTCTTGGTTATTCAGTAGTGTACTGTTTAGCCTCTATGTATTTGTGTTTTTTTACAATTATTTTCCTGTAATTGATTTCCAATCTCAGAGTAATTTGGTCAGAAAAGATGCTTGATCAAATTTCAACTTTCTTAAATTTTCTGAGTCTTAATTTGTGACCCTATATGTGATCTTTCCTGGAGAATGTTCCGTGTGCACTTGAGAAAAAAGTGTATTCTGCCACTTTTGGGTGGAATGTTCTATAAATATCAATTAAATCTATCTGGTCTATTGTGTCATTTAAAGCTTGTGTTTCCTTATTCATTTTCTGTTTGGATGATCTGACCATTGGTGTAAGTGGGGTGTTAAAGTCCCCTGCTATTATTGTGATACTGTTGATTTCTCCTTTCATGGTTTTTAGAATTTGCCTTATGTATTGAGGTGTTCCTATGTTGGGTACATAAACATTTATAATTGTTATATCTTCTTGGATTGATCCTTTGATCATTATGTAGTGCCCCTCCTTATCTCTAGTAACAGTCTTTATTTTAAAGTCTCTTTTATTTGATATGAGTATTGCTACTCAAACTTTCTTTTGATTTCCATTTGCATGGAATATCTTTTTCCATCCCTTCACTTTCAGTCTGCATGTGTCCTTAGGTCTAAAGTGGGTCTCTTGTAGACAGCATATATATGGGTCTTTTTATTTTGTATACATTCAGCCAGTCTGTGTCTTTTGGTTGGGGCATTTAATACATTTACATTCAAGGTTATAATCGATATGTATGTTCCTATTACCATTGTCTTAATTGTTTTGGGTTTGTTTTTATGGGTCTTTTTCTTCTCTTGTGTTTGCCACTTAGAGAAGCTTCTTTAGCATTTTTTGTAAAGCTGGTTTTGTGGTGCTGAATTCTCTTAGCTTTTGCTTGTCTGAAAGGCTTATGATAAAGTCTCTTTTATTTGATATGAGTATTGCTACTCAAACTTTCTTTTGATTTCCATTTGCATGGAATATCTTTTTCCATCCCTTCACTTTCAGTCTGCATGTGTCCTTAGGTCTAAAGTGGGTCTCTTGTAGACAGCATATATATGGGTCTTTTTATTTTGTATACATTCAGCCAGTCTGTGTCTTTTGGTTGGGGCATTTAATACATTTACATTCAAGGTTATAATCGATATGTATGTTCCTATTACCATTGTCTTAATTGTTTTGGGTTTGTTTTTATGGGTCTTTTTCTTCTCTTGTGTTTGCCACTTAGAGAAGCTTCTTTAGCATTTTTTGTAAAGCTGGTTTTGTGGTGCTGAATTCTCTTAGCTTTTGCTTGTCTGAAAGGCTTATGATTTCTCCATTGAATCTGAATGAGATCCTTGCTGGGTCGAGTAATCTGGCTGTAGGTTTTTCTTTTTCATCACTTTAAGTATATCCTGCCACTCCTTTCTGGCCTGCAGAGTTTCTGCTGAAAAATAAGCTGATAACCTTATGGGGATTCTTTTGTGTGCTATTTTTTGTTTTTCCCTTGCTGCTTTTAATATTTTTTCCTTGAATTTAATTTTTGTTAGTTTGATTAATGTGTGTCTTGGAGTATTTCTCCTAGGGTTTATCCTGTATGGGACTCTCTGTGCTTCCTGGATTTGGGTAACTATTTCCCATCCCATGTTAATGAAGTTTTCCACTATAATCTCTTCAAATATTTTCTCAGACACTTTCTTTTTCTCTTCTTCTTCTGGGACCCCTATAATTCAAATGTTGGTGTGTTTACTGTTGTCCCAGTGGTCTCTGAGAGTGTCTTCAATTCTTTTCTTTCTTTTTCTTTATTTTGCTCCTCAGCAGTTATTTCTACCATTTTGTCTTCCAGGTCACTTATTTTTCTTCTGCCTCAGTTATTATGTTATTCATTCCTTCTAGTGTATTTTTAATTTTAGTTATTGTGTTGTTTTTCTGTTTGTTCTTTAGTTCTTCTAGATCTTTGTTAAACATTTCTTGTATTTTCTCAATCTATGCCTCCGCTCTATTTCTGAATTTCAGGTTCATCTTTACTATCATTACTCCAAATTCTTTTTTAGATAGATTGCCTATTTCCTTTTCATTTATTTGTTCTTGTTGGTTTTTACCCAGTTCCTTCATCTGTGGTGTATTTTTTGCCATCTAATTTTGTGTGTGTGTGTGTGTGTGTGTGTGTGTGTGGGATTGTGTTCCTGTCTTACTGGTTTTTGGCCTGAGGCTTCTGACACTTGAGTTTGTAGGCTGTTAGGTAGAGCTGGGTCTTGGTGCTGAGAAGAGGACCTCCATGAGACCTCACTCCAATGAATATTCCCTGGGGTCTGAGGTTTCCTGTTTAGTCCAGTGGTTCAGACTCAGAGCTCCACTGCAGGAGCTTCAGACTGACCCCAGCTTGTGAACCAAGATCCCACAACCCATATGGGGTGGCAAAAACATACAAAAAAAAGAGAACAAAGAAAAAATTAAATTAGACTAGGAAACTAACAAACATGTTTGAAAGAATAAAAAAATAAAATAATAGATGAACCAACAACCAGAAGGTACAACAATACGACAATAGTAAAAAAGATGAGGGAACAAAGAAAGGGTGTGGTTAGGCCTTGGCTAAGGATGGTGGGACCTAAACATGGGAAGTGGGTGGGGTCTATGCTTAGGACCCAAAGGGCTGTAAAAGGCCCTGGGGGCTGTGGGTGGTGGGGCTTAGGCTCAACAGAACAGAAGGGGCTCAGGCGTGTCCCCCACCCCTGGTCTCAGAGGACAGGGAACCTCACCTAGGATCTCAGCAGTCTTCCCTGGCTCAAGTGGGCAGGGCAAATACTCTCCACTTGTCTCCTGCTCCTGCTGGAGGGCTCCTCCTGCCTGCCTCTCCTGATCTCTCTGGCCTCAGGGACACTGATCTGATCTGGCCTCCACTTCTCCTTCCCCTTCAGTTCCCCCACTTCCTACCAGTTCTTTTGGGGTTCCTCCCATCTCCTTAGGTGTCAGGGTCCCCCAACAGTGGCCTGCAGGCGCCCTAGTTGTGGGGAGATGCTAACTTGGCATCTTCCCACACTGCCATCTTCTCTCTCTGCTTCATCATTTTCTTGTAACCTAATTTTTATTCTCTTTTTGTCAAATAAGGAAATAAAAGCCATAATTGATTTGTACATTGACTGATTATGCATTGTGTATACCGTATGCTGGGCTTGCAAAGTCACATCAAGAGGTATTTTTTCCCTGTAGGAATGAATCTTTATCTTGGAAAGAGGTGGGTCCTGAACACAGAAGAAAAAGTGTTTACATTGATATGTAAGAAAGGGTGCTTCCCTCTTCACCTTGTCCCTGGTGAATGGAAGAAAGAAATAACTATGATACTATGAAACTCATGCTCTAGTAGAGGAGATTGAGAAATATTTAGCTCAGCAAGGGGCCATAAAATGTTTCTCAGGAGATACTGACACTGGTGTTTTCTCATGTGGATGAGGGATGAGCAAGATAGGTTGGAGTTAGGCAGTTATTTTCTATAGAGAACATCTTGTACAAAGTCAGAGGATGAGAAAGCATGCAGGTTTGGTCAAGTGTTGAGTCTAAGGACGTGGTTGGTCAAGATCAGCTCAGGGAGGACTTTATATCTTCCAACACCATTTAGACTTTACTCAGTTGGTAGCAGGGAGTAACATTATGATAAAATGGCATCTGCTGCATATATCTAAACCACTAATTTTTGTTATAAGTATTACCATTGCTTTGCCACATACTGCTTTAATATACTTAGTGATATAATTCTTGCTTCAGACACTATTATTTCTGTCAACTTCACCAATATAATTGAACATGTTTTAGATTCTTGAAATATAAGGGCCATTTTGTGTGTGTATATATTAGATTTTCCACTAGGGCTCTAATTCTTCTGACCCTCCCTGTCCTTGAGCTCATCAATTTTTGCATAGTTGACTGGGCTCTTCCCTGACTTTTCTTTTAAGAAAGTTGATGAGTGAGGACTTTTTAAAAGTAATACATTTGAGAAGTTTTCCCTTCAAAAATTGCTGTTCTTTAATTGAACTTACAAATGTAATAAGGTTTTTAATGTTATTTTAATGCAATTCTAATAATGCTGAAAACTCCTAAAAAATAAAAGAAAGACATAAAGACCCCAATAGGTAAAAGACCTAGTGCCAATTTTTTTTTTTTTAAAGTGTGTATGTGTGTGCAGGTGCCTATTAGGCATAGGTGTGCTTCTGCATATTTGTTAGTAGTAAAATTATTACATCAATAAACAAAGAAATGTGGAAAAAAATGTACTGTTGTATGATACAGTAAAACCCAAGGATGAAAGCTGTATACATATATGTAGATAGCTAGAAATATACACAGACAATAGCATGGCATCATGTAATTTAGCCTATTCATTACATCTCCAGGTTATAATTTACTCTGAGGTCTCAGGTTCTCTGCTCTCAGTTAGCATCCATAAAGAGGATACATGTTCAATTTTAATTTTATTTTGCAGTCAGAGATAAGCAGAGCATTTTCTTCTTTCTTATCTAAAGTCCACCCATATTGATCTCCTATATTTGAGAAGGCCCACACCTTTCATTCTTAGCTAATTCCTGCTGGAAATATTTACTGTTTCTGAAGAGTTTTTAGTTATTCATAAATGTATATAGCCCTCAATACACTAACCTTTTTATTCTTGTCTGAAATAACTACATCTGTAATAAGAGGAATATTTCAACTTATCAAGATACTTACTCATGAGCACTATTCTAGGTACTAGGAGTAAAATGATGAGTAACACATGATCTCTGCTCTCAAGTCTCATACACTCAAAGCCAAGGTTTTGAAAAGTTCTACAGAGCTGAAGTTTAAGAACCACTTAAAAAGGGATGTAAAGTGTATTATTCTGAGGGAGAGAATCTGTGGTTACAACCAAACAGTGCTCAGTATTTTTTTTTCAAGATGGCCATAAGTTCTTCTAGAGCACAAGGCCAAAGTAAAGCCCTGTAGATGATTATGTTCGTATGATGATATGGAGAAACTACAAGTGAGGGTTCTGAAGTACAAGAGAAATAAAATCTGATGGGTCATCTGGAAAACTGTGCCTAGTTTAGGAGGCTTTATATTAGGGAGTACAAAGAGATCCTGAAACCCAAACTTTATTAATGTCATAACAAATCTACCTCTCTTCATGCTTGAATAATTCATTCTGATTTCTCAAAAAATAGGAAGAAAGACATCAAGGACCCAACGTATAAAGTCAAAGATGACTTCTAAATTTCGATTTTGCGGCATAGTTTTGAAAGTTGTATAAATTCCAGGACCACCACATACTTGCTCCATAACTTAGATAAATTATTTTTTTCTTCCCGTTTTACTGAGATATAGTTGACATACAGCACTGTATAAGTTTAAGGTATGTAGCATAATGATTTGATTTACATACATCATGAGATGATTACCACCATAAGTTTAGTGAACATCCATCAGCTCCTACAGATACAAAATTAAAGAAATAGAAAAAAAGTTTCTTTCTTGCAATGAGAAATCTTAGGATTTACTCTTAACAATTTTCATATATAACATACGTCAAGTGTTCATTATATTTATCATGTTGTATATTACATCCCTAGTACTTATTTATCTTATAACTGGAAGTTTGTAGTTTCTGACTGCCTTCATCCAATTCCCCCCATGCCCAACCTTGCCTCTGGTAACCACAAATCTGATCTGTTTTTCTATGAGTTTGTTTGTTTTTGAAGTATAATTTACCTACAACATTATGTTAGTTCTTGTTACACAACATAGTGATTTAATACTTCTATACTTTTCAAACTGATCACCATGATGTTTAGTTACAATATGTCACCATACAAAGATATTACACCATTATTGATTATATTCCCCACACTGTACATTTCATACCCATGACTCATTTATTTTGCCACAGGAAGTTTGTACCACTTAATCTCCCTCTCCTATTTCTTTCCTTCCCCGAACTTCCTCCTCTCTGGTAAGCACCTGTTTATTTGTATCTATAATTCTGTTTATAATTTTTTACATTTGTTCATTTGTTTTGCTTTTTGAGACTCCACATATAAATGAAATCATTCAGTATTTGCCTTTCCCTATCTGACTTATTTCACTTAGCATATTACCCTCTAGGTCCATCCCTGTTGTCATAAATGGCAATATTTCCTTCTTTTTGGTAGCTGAGTTATATCCCATTTTATATATTATATGGAAGAAGTGATATATATATTATATATATATATATATGCATCCATTCATCTATTGATGGGCACTTAGGTTGCTTCCATATCTTGGTTATTGTAAATAATGCTGCAATTAACATGAGGGGGAAGATATCTTTTCAAATTAGTGTTTTTGGTTATTTTTTTTGTGGATAAATACCTAGGAGTGATATTGTTGGATCATATGGTAGTTCTATTTTTAATTTTTTGAGGAATCTCCATATTGTTCTCCATAGTGGGTGTACCAATTTACAATCTCACCAACAGTGTGTGAGGGTTCCCTTTTCTCCATATCCTCGCTAACACTTCATATTTGTTGTCTTTTTATAATAGACATTCTAAAAGGTGTTAGATGATATCTCATTGTGGTTTGATTTTCATTTCTCTGATGGTTAGTGATGTTGAGCATCTTTTCATGTGCCTGTTCGCCATATGCAGGTCTTCTTTGGAAAACTGTCCATTCTGATTCTCTGCCTAATTTTTAATTGAGTCATTTGTTTTTGTTCTTGTTTTGTTTTTGTTTTAAGGTCAGTTCATGTTGTAGCACATAACAAGACTTCCTTTTTTTTATGGCTGAATAATATTCCAGCATGTGTGTAGTTAAAGTTTTCATTTCTTTTGAATAAATATCTGGAAGTGGAATTGTTAGATGATATGGTAGATCTGTTTTTGATACTGTTTCCCATAATGGCTACACCAATTTACATTCTCTCCAAAAGTGCACAAGAATTTCCATTTCTCCATGTCCTCATCAACACTTGTTAGTTCCCATCTTCTTGAAAATAGCAATTCTAACAGTCATGAAGTGATATCTCGTTATGGTTTTGATTAGCATTTCATGGATGATTAGTGGTGTTGGACACCTTTTCATTTATCTGTTTACCATCTCTGTGTATTCTTTGGGAAAATGTCTATTCAGATCCTCTGCCTAAATTTTAATCAGACCCTGTGTTTCTTTGTTATAGACTTGTATGTGTTCTTTACATATTTTAAATATTAACCCTGTATCAGATATTTGATTTGCAAATATTTTCTGCCATTTGGTATGTTGCCTTTTCATTTTCTTGATGTTTACTTTTGCTGTGAAGAAGCCTTTTAGCTTGATGCAGTCCCACTTGTTTACTTTTGCTTTTTTTGCTTTTGCTGTTTTTGCAAATCAAAAAATCATCACCAAGACCAATGTTAAGGAGGTTATTGCCTATATTTTCTTTTAGGAGTTTTATGGTTTAAGATTTTACAGTCAAGTATTTAATCCATTTTGGGTTAATTTTGGTGTGTATGGTCCAGTTTCAGTCTTTTGCATGTTGCTGTTTTTTTCCCAACACATTTTATTAAGGAGATTGTCCTTTCCTCATTGTATTTTCTTGGCTCCTTTGTTGTAAATTAATTTAACATATATGCATGGGTTTATTTCTTATTTCAATTCTGTTTCATTGATCTGTGTATCTTTTTTTATACAATATCATACTTTTTTGATTTTTATAACTTTATAATATAGTTTGAAATCAGGAAACATTATGCCTCCAGCTTTGTTCTTCTTTTTCACGATTGCTTTGGCTATTCAGATAGGATGTGACAGAGTTTTGCAGACACTTTTAGAGAAACCTGATAGGCCTACAAAAAGTTATTAACAAGAACTGAAAAGAGAAAAAGAAAAAAAAATGTCATTAGAACCTGGAGGAAAGGGGACTGGGAGGAAAGGGACAAGGACACTGGCAGCAGAAGTTCTGGGAAGTACTCCTTGGTGTGAGCTCTTCTGGCATCCATCATTAGCCCCACCAAAGATCCTGTAGTCTCCAGTGCTGGGTGGCCTCAGGGCAAACAACCAACAGGGAAGGAACTCAGCTCCACCCATCAGCAGACAAGCAGATTAAAGTTTTACTGAGCTTTGCCCACCAAAGCAACACTCAGCCTTAACCAGCACCAGTCTCACCCATCAGGAAGGCTGCACAAGCCTCTTAGATAGACTCATCCAGCAGAGGGCAGAGAGCAGAAGCAAGATGAACTAAAATCCTGCAGCATGTGGAATGAAAACCACATTCACAGAAAGACAAACAAAATGAAAAGACAGAGGGCTATGTACCAGTTGAATGAACAAGATAAAACCCCAGAAAAAAACAGCTAAATGAACTGGAGATAGGCAAACTTCCAGAAAAAGAATTCAGAAAAATGAAAGTGAAGATAATCCAGGACCTGGGAAAAATAATGGAGGCAAAGATCAAGAAGATTCAAGAACTCTTTAACAAAGACCCAGAAACCTCTGGGACAACATTAAATGCACCAAATTTGCATTATAAGGGTACCAGAAGGAGAAGAGAGAGAGAAAAGACCAGAGAAAATATTTCAAGAGTTTATAGTCAAAAGCATCCCTAACATGGGAAAGGAAATAGCCACACAAGTCCAGGAAGTGCAGAGTCCATGGCAGGATAAACCCAAAGAGAAACACGTGGAGACACACAGTAATCAAATTGACAAAAATTAAAGGCAAAGAAATATTATTAAAAGCAACAAAGGAAAAATGACAAATAATATATAAGGGAATTCCCAAAAAGTTAACAGCTGATTTCTCATCAGGAAATCTACAAGCCAGAAGGGAGTGGGATGATATATTTAAAGTGATGAAAAGGAAGAAACTACAATCAATATTACTCTACCTGGCAAGGATCTCAATCAGATTTGATGGAGAAATCAAAAGCTTTACAGACAAGCAAAAGCTAAGAGAATTCAGCACCACCAAACCAGGTCTACAACAAATGCTAAAGGAACTTCTCTAAGTGGGAAACACAAGAAAAGTAAATAACCTAGAAAAAACAAACCAAAAACAATTAAGAAAATGATAATAGGAACATACATATTGATAATTACCTTAAATGTGAATTGATTAATTACTCCAACCAAAAGACACAGACTGGCTGAATGGATACAAAAGTAAGACCCATATATATGCTGTCTACAAGAGACCCACTTTAGACCTAAGGACACATGCAGACTGAAAGTGAAGGGATGGAAAAAGATATTCCATGCAAATGGAAATCAAAAGAAAGTTTGAGTAGCAATACTCATATCAAATAAAAGAGACTTTAAAATAAAGACTGTTACTAGAGATAAGGAGGGGCACTACATAATGATCAAAGGATCAATCCAAGAAGATATAACAATTATAAATGTTTATGTACCCAACATAGGAACACCTCAATACATAAGGCAAATTCTAAAAACCATGAAAGGAGGAGGGGCACTACATAATGATCAAGGGATCAATCCAAGTAGAAGATATAACAATTATAAATATATATGCACACAACATAGGAGCAACTCAATACATAAGGCAAAGGCTAACAGCTATAAAAGAGGAAATTGACACTAACACAATAGTAGTGTGGGACATTAACACCTCACTTACACCAATAGAGAGATCATCCAATCAGAAAATTAATAAGGAAACACAAGCTTTAAATGACACAATAGACCAGATAGATTTAATTGATATTTAAAGGACATTCCATCTGAAAACAGCAGATTACACCTTCTTCCCAAGTGCACACAGCACATTCTCCAGGATAGATCACATCTTGGGCAACAAATCAAGCCTTGGCAAATTTAAGAAAATTTAAATCATATCAGCATCTTTTCTGACCACAACACTATGAGATTACAAATAAATCACAGGGAAAAAACGTAGAAAAAGCACAAACAATGGAGGCTAAACAATACATTACTAAATAGACAAGAGATCACTGAACAAATCAAAGAGGAAACCAAAAAATACCGAGACAAATGACAATGAAAACACGAAGATCCAAACCTATGGGATGCAGCAAAGGCTGTTCTAAGGGGGAAATTTAGAGCAATACAATCCTACCTCAAGAAACAAGAAAAATCTCAAACAAACAATCTAACCTTACACCTAAAGGAACTAGAGAAAGATGAAAAAACAAAACCCAAAGTCATTAGAAGGAAAGAAATCATAAAGATCCGAACAGAAAAAATGAAATAGAAACAAAGAAACCAATAGCAAAATTCAATAAAACTAAAAGCTGTTTCTTTGAAAAGATAAAAATGATTGATAAACTATTAGCCAGACTCATTAAGAAAAAGAGGGAGAGGACTCAAATCAATAAAATTAGAAATGAAAAAGGAGAAGTTATAATGGACACTGCAGAAATACAAAGCATCATAAGAGATTACTACAAGCAACTCTATTCCAATAAAATGGACAACCTGGAAGAAATGGACAAATTCTTGGAAAGGTATAACCTTCCAAGACTGAACCAGAAAGAAACAGAAAATACGAACAAACTAATCACAAGTAATGGAATTGAAACTGTGATTAAAAATCTTCCAAAAAACAAAAGGACCAGATGGCTTCACAGGTGAATTCTATCAAACATTTAGAGAAGAGCTAACACCCATCCTTCTCAAACTCTTCCAAAAAATTGCAGAGGAAGGAACACTCCCAAACATATTCTACAAGGCCACTATCCAAGACTGAACCAGGAAGAAACAGAAAATACGAACAAACTAATCACAAGTAATGGAATTGAAACTGTGATTAAAAATCTTCCAAAAAACAAAAGGACCAGATGGCTTCACAGGTGAATTCTATCAAACATTTAGAGAAGAGCTAACACCCATCCTTCTCAAACTCTTCCAAAAAATTGCAGAGGAAGGAACACTCCCAAACATATTCTACAAGGCCACTATCACCTTGATAACAAAACCAGACAAAGATCCTACAAAAAAAGAAAATTACATATCAATATCACTGATGAATATAGATACAAAAATCCACAACAAAATACTAGCAAACAGAATCTAGCAACACATTAAAAGGATCATACACCATGATCAAGGGGGATTTATCCCAAGGATGCAAGGATTCTTCAATATATGCATATCAATCAATGTGATACATCATATTAACAAATTGAAGAATAAAAACTATGTGATCATCTCCATAGATGAAGAAAAAGCTTTTGACAAAATTCAACACCAATTTATGATAAACACTCCAAAGAAAGTTGGCATAAAGGGAACCTACCTCAACATAATAAAGGCCATATACAACAAACCCAAATCAAACATCATACTCAATGGTGAAAAACCAAAAGCTTTTCCTCTAAGATCAGTAACAAGACAAGGATGTCCAATCTCACCACTATTATTCAACATAGTTTTGGAAGTCCTAGCCACAGCAATCAGAGAAATAAAAGAAATAAAAGTAATACAAATTGTAAAAGAAGTAACTGTCATTGTTTTCAGGTGACATGATAGTACACATAGATAATCCTAAAGATGCCACCAGAAAACTAGGAGAGTTAATCAATGAATTTGGTAAAGTTGCAGGGTACAAAATTAATGCACAGAAGTCTCTAGCACTCCTATACACTAACAATGAAAGATAAGAAAGGGAAATTAATGAAACAATCCGATTCACCATTGCAACAGAAAAAATAAAGAAACCTAGGAATAACCCTACCTCAGGAGGTAAAATACCTGTACTCAGAAAACTATAAGACACTGATGAAAGAAATCAAAGATGACACAAACAGATGAAGAGATATACCATGTTCTTGGATTGGGAAAACCAACTTTGGGAAAATGGCTATACTATCCAAAGCAATCTACACATTTAATGCAATCCCCATCAAATTACCAATGGCATTTTTCACAGAACTAGAACAAAATATTGCACAATTTGTATGGAAACACAAAAGATCCCGAATAGCCAAAACAATTTTGAGAAAGAAAAATGGAGATAGAGGAATCAGGCTCCCTGACTTCAGACTATACTACAAAGCTACAGTAGTCAAGACAGTATGGTACTGGCACAAAAGCAGAAAAATAGATCCATGGGAGATGATAAGAAGCCCAGAGATAGGGGCTTCCCTGGTGGTGCAATGGTTGAGTCCACCTGCCGATGCAGCGGATGCGGGTTCGTGCCCCAGTCCAGGGAGATCCCACATGCTGCAGAGCAGCTAGGCCTGTGAGCCATGGCTGCTGAGCCTGTGGTCTGCAACGGGAGAGGCCACAACAGTGAGAGGCCAGCATACTGCAAAAACAAACAAACAACAACAAAACAAAACAAAACAAAAGACCAGAGATAAACCCATGCACCTATGGTCAACTAATCTATGACAAAAGAGGCAGGACATACAATGGAGAAAAGACATCCTCTTCAATAAGTGGTGCTGGGAAAACTGGACAGCTACATGTAAAAGAATTAAATTAGAACACTCCTTAACAACATCATACAAAAATAAAACTCCAAATGGATTAATGTCCCAAATGTAAGACCGTACACTGTAAAACTCTTAGAAGAAAACATAGGAAGAACACTCACTCTTTGACATAAATCACAGCAAGATCTTCTTTGATTCACTTCCTAGAGTAATGGAAATGAAAACAAAAATAAACAAATGGAAACTAAAGACACTTAAAATTTTTTGCACAGCTAAGGAAACTATAAACAAGATGAAAAGACAGCCCTCAGAATGGGAGAAAATATTTGCAAATGAATCAATGGACAAAGGATTAATCTCCAAAATACATAAACAGCTCATGCAGCTCAATATCAAAAATAAGGCAATCAAAAAATGGGCAGAGGGCCCCTAGTCTGGGAAGATCCCGCATGCCGCAGAGTGGCTGGACCTGTGAGCCACGGCCACTGAGCCTGCGCGTCCCAAGCCTGTGCTCCACAATGGGAGAGGCCACAACAGTAAGAGGCCCGCATACCGCAAAAAAAATAAAAATAAAAATAAAATACTGTTGCAACCTGGACTCTATGCACAAAATACAGCATGAAAATATCTCAGTGGACTCCAAAATTCTACTGGTAGGAAGGAGGTTGAGATATTTACTCAGCTACAGACATTGCCTATTTATAATGGAAAAGGAAACGTGGCTGTGAAGTTAGAACTTAATGTCCAGAAGATATAACCAAAAGCCCCAGGAAGCAGGATTGGAGCCTAATCAAGAAATGAGACATGTCTTCTTGGCTTGATTGCAGATTTGCTAGGACCAGTGCTTTCTGTACACCTTCCTTTTTTCCATTGTGAGTAGGGGTGGTTATTGGTTATGTAATTTTTTTCTTCCATTTGATGTTGATTATTAGGTGGCAGAAAATTGGTCTCTTTAGTTCATTGGTTTACAGATTGATAGAAATTGTTCCTGAAGAACAAAATCCGAAGATACTCATATGCATTCTGATGTGATTGAGATCTTTAACCATGAGCCTGAACTGATATCATAAAAGGATTGGACTTTTGGGGATCCTGGAAGGGAGTTTATTTTGTATGTAAAAGGTATGTAATTAATTTGTGATCAGAGAGTGAGTTTAGAATATTTTTTTAATGTCTATCCATTTCTTTGTCTAATTCTATGTCTAAAATTCTGTAACATATTTACCACTGAAAGGTTGGGATTTGTATCCCTTTGTC
Source organism: Physeter macrocephalus (assembly GCF_002837175.3). Lineage (NCBI taxonomy): Eukaryota > Metazoa > Chordata > Mammalia > Artiodactyla > Physeteridae > Physeter > Physeter macrocephalus. Next base: position 43,022,611 of record NC_041226.1, on the reverse strand, counting down.
TCAATTCAGGGTGATTTTATGGCTACTTTGACAGAGTACTGTAGAGATGATGCTATGTAACTTTTAAGGTCAAGTTATAAAATGCCACATAGTTTCCATCTTGTTTGATGTAAAACCGAGCTGAGTTCAGCCCAACTATGCAGAAAATGTCATGCTAGAGAGTCTGTGTTTATATCTGTGAACATCAGACCCAGCTGAGCAAAGCCTTCTACTCACCCACATCAAGGCACCAGGTGCATAAACTTGAAAAAGGCTTTTTAGAATTAGATCCTCCAGCATCAACTCTGACACCATCAAATCATTAAAGTCATCCCCAGCCACATTAGGACACAAAGTGACCCATGGGCCTCTTCAGAGTTCATCAATACTCAGTGTTCACTATATGGTAGCATTCCTACTTCCATGTGTAAATTTGAACAAATCACTATAGTCATCATAGCATTTCTTCTTTTTAGGAAAGAAGGGCTAACCCTGTGCCCTGAAGACTTGAGAATGGATAAGTTGCTGTCTTAAAAGCAATCTCTGCTGAAAGTATTCCTTGTTTTAATATTAGAACATCTAATAGAACAAATATAGCCCATTGTATCCTGATAAGAAAGCTAATATTTAGGGAATATATCTAGGAATAATAACAATAGACCCTTCTTCTACCCTCATACCTTAGTCTCCAGTAGCATGTACTCTTGACACGGGAGGAACACGATCATACATAAGTTACAAATCTAAAGCATATTCCACATTCTGCTGGAAAGCATCAGAGCATTTGGATTTTCAAAGCCATATCATCATTTTAAAGTAAAGTCAAATTGCTTCCACTGATAAGGTTAGGAAATGTATATTTCATGGGCACTAGCTTTCAACTGTGATATGAATTACTTTTCAGAAGCAATCCTATATATCATAAAGATTTTCAGTGAATATCCAGATTATAATAGTGAGAAAAAAAAGAGGTTAAGAAAAAGCAAATAAAATTAAAAAATAATTACTTACTACATGAAAGACAAGTCACTGACCATTCTAATATATTGGGAGTTCATGTTAAGCATTGCTTCTAGAAAACTGTGCAATACTTGTTTAAGCATAGGCAAGGATACCTATAATAAAAATAGCCCATATTGGTTTTGTTGTTGTTGTTTTTTAACATCTTTATTGAGGTATAATTGATTTACAATGGTGTGTTAGTTTCTGCTTTATAACAAAGTGAATCAACTATACATATACATATATACCCATATCTATGCCATCTTGTTTCTCTCTCCCACCCTCCCTATCCCACTCCTCTAGGTGGTCACAAAGCACTGAGCTGATCTCCCTGTGCTATGCAGCTGCTTCTCACTAGCTATCTATTTTATATTTGGTCGTATATATAAGTTCATGCCACTCTCTCACTCCGTCCCAGCTTACCCTTCTCCCTCCCTGTGTCCTCAAGTGCATTCCCTACGTCTGCATCTTTATTCCTGTCGTGCCCCTAGGTTCTTCAGAACCTTTTTTTTTTTTTTTTTAGATTCCATATATATGTGTTAGCATACGGTCACCAGTGGTATTGGCCTGTAGTTTTCTTTCTTTGTGACATCTTTGTCTGGTTTTGGTATCAAGGTGATGGTGGTCTCATAGAATGAGTTTTGGTGTGTTCCTCTCTCCGCTATATTTAGGAAGAGTTTGAGAAGAACAGGTGTTAGCTCTTCTCTAAATGTTTTATAGAATTCAACTGTCAAGCCCTATGATCCTGGGATTTTATTTGTTGGAAGATTTTTAATAACAGTTTCAATTTCAGTGTTTGTGATTGGTTTGTTTATATTTTCTATTTCTTCCTTGTTCCATCTCAGAGGGTTATGCTTTTCTAAGAATTTGTCCATTACTTCCAGGCTTTCAATTTTATTGGCATATAGTTGCTTGTAGTAATCTCTTATGATCCTTTGTATATCTGCAGTGTCCGTTGTTACTTCTCCTTTTTCATTTCTAATTCTATTGATTTGATTCTTCTTTTTTTTCTTGAGTCTGGCAAATGGTTTTTCAATTTTATTTTCTCAAAGAACCAGCTTTTAGTTTTATTGATCTTTGTTATTGTTTCCTTTGTTTATTTTTCATTTATTTCAGATCTGATCTTTATGATTTCTTTTCTTCTGGTAACTTTGGTGTTATTTTGTTCTTCTTTCTCTAATTGATTTACGTGTAAGATTAGTTTATTTATTTGAGATGTTTCTTGAGGTAGGATTGCATTGCTATAAACTTCCCTCTTAGAACTGCTTTTGCTGCATCCCATAGGTTTTGGGTCATCATGTTTTCATTGTAATTTGTTTCTAGGTATTTTTTGACTTCCTCTTTGATTTCTTCAGTGATCTCTTGGTTATTAAATAATGTATTGTTTAGCCCCATGTGTTTGTATTTTTTACAGATTTTTCCTGTAATTGATATCTAGTCTCATAGTGTTGTATTTGGAAAAGATACTTGATATGATTTCACTTTTCTTAAATTTACCAAGGCTTGGTTTGTGAACCAAGATATGATCTATTCCAGAGAATATTCCATGAGGACTTGAGAAGAAAGTGTATTCTGTTGTTTTGGGATAGAATGTCCTCTACATATCAATTAAGTCCATCTTGTTTAATGTATCATTTAAAGCTTCTGTTTCCTTATTTATTTGCATTTGAATGATCTGTCCATTGGTGAAAGTGGGTGTTAAAGTGCCCTACTATGATTGTGTTATTGTCTATCTCCCCTTTTATGGCTGTTAGCATTTGCCTTATATTTTGAGACACTCCTAAGTTGGATGCATAAATATTTACAACTGTTCTATCTTCTTCTTAGATTGATCCCTTGATTATTATGTAGTGTCCTTCTTTGTCTCTTATAATAGTCTATCTTTTAAATTCTATTTTGTCTGATATGAGAATTGGTACTCCAGCTTTCATTTGATTTCCATTTTCATCGAAGATCTTTTTACATCCCCTCACTTTCAGTCTGTACGTGTCCCTAGGTCTGAAGTGGGTCTCTTGAAGACAGCATATATACAGGTATTGTTTCTGTATCCATTCAGCCAGTCTATGTCTTTTGGTTGGAGCATTTAATACGTTTGCATTTAAGTGAATTATCGATATGTGTGTTCCTATTACCATTTTCTTATTTGTTTTGGGTTTCTTATTGTAGGTCTTTTTCTTCTCTTTTGTTTCCTGCCTAGAGAAGTTTTTTTTAGCATTTGTTGTAAAGCTAGTTTGGTGGTGCTGAATTCTCTCAGTTTTTGCTTGTCTGTAAAGGTTTCATGTTTTCCATCAAATGTGAATGAGATCCTTGCTGGGTAGAGTAATCTTGTTTGTAGGTTTTTTCCTTTCATCAGTTTAAATGTGTCCTGTCACTCCCTTCTGACTTGCAGAGTTCCTACTGAATGGTTAGCTGTTAACCTTATAGGGATTCCCTTGTATGTTATTTGTTGTTTTTCCCTTGCTGCTTTTAATATTTTGGTGTGTGTTTAATTTTTGATAGTTTGGTTAATATGTGTCTTGGCCTGTTTCTCCTAGTATTTAACCTGTATGGGACTCTCCACATTTCTGGACTTGACTAACTATTTTATTTCCCATATTAGGGAAGTTTTCAGCTATAATCTCTTCAAATATTTTCTCAGTCCCTTTCTTTTTCTCTTCTTTTTCTGGGATCCCTCTAATTCAAATGTTGGTGCATTAAATATTTTCCCAGAGGTCTCTGAGACTGTCCTCAATTCTTTTCATTCTATTTTCATTATTCTGCTCTGCAGTAATTATTTTCACTATTTTATCTTTCAGGTCACTTATCTGTTCTTCTGCCTCAGTTATTCTGCTATTGATTCCTTCTAGAGAATTTTTAATTTCATTTATTGTGTTGTTCATCATTGTTTGTTTGCTCTTTAGTTCTTCTAGGTCCTTGTTAAACCTTTTTTGTATTTTCTCCATTTTGTTTCCAAGATTTTGGATCATCTTTACTATCATTACTCTGAATTCTTTTTCAGGTAGACTGCCTTTTACTATCATTATTCTGAAGTCTTTTTCAGGTAGACTCCCTATTTTCTCTTCATTTGTTTGGCCTGGTGGGTTTTTACCTTGCTCCTTCATCTGCTGTGTATTTCTCTGTTTTCTCATTTTGCTTAACTTACTGTGTTTGAGGTCTCCTTTTTGCAGGCTGCAGATTCATAGTTCCTGGTGTTTGTGGTGTCTGCCCCCAGTGGCTAAGGTTGGTTCAGTGGGTTGTGTAGGCTTCCTGGTGTAGGGCACTGGTGCCTGTATTCTGGTGGATGAGGCTGGAGTTTGTCTTTCTGGTGGGCAGTGCCACATCCTGTGGTGTGTTTTGGGGTGTCTGTGACCTTATTATGATTTTAGGCAGCCTCTCTGCTAATGGGTGGGATTGTATTCCTATCTTGCTAGTTGTGTGGCATAGGGTGTCCGGAAGTGTAGCTTGCTGGTCGTTGAGTGGAGCTGGTTCTTAGTGTTGAGATGGAGATCTCTGGGAGAGCTTTTGTCGTTTGATATTATGTGGAGCCGGGACGTCTCTGGTGGACCAATGTCCTGAACTAGACTTTCCCACCTCAGAGACACAGGCCTGACACCTGGCCAGAACACCAAGACCCTGTCAGCCATATGACTCAGAAGAAAAGGGAGAAACAAAGAAAGAAAGAGGGAAAAAAATAAAATAAATTTATTCAAATAAAAAGCTAAAAAAAATATTAAACATGAAAAAATTAAAAAGTAATAAAAAAGAGAAAAAAAATAAAGAAAGAAAGAAGAGAGGAACCAAACCAAAAAACAAATCCACCAATTTTAACAAGTGCTAAAAACTATACTAAAAAACAAAACAAAACAAAACAAAAAAATACAAAAAAAAAAAAATAAAGGACAGACAGAATCCTAGAACAAATTGTAAAAGCAAAGCCATAGAGACAAAAGCACACAAAGAAGCATCCACATACACACTCACAATAAGAGAAAAAGGAAAAATATCTATATATCATTGCTCCTAAACTCCACTGCTTCAACTTTGGGATGAGTCATTGTATCTTCAGGTATTCCACAGATGCAGGGTACATCAAGTTGACTGTGGAGATTTAATCCTCTGCTCTTGAGGCTGCTGGGAAAGATTTCCCTTTTTCTTCTTTGTTCGCACAGCTCCTGGGGTTCAGTTTTGGATTTGGCCTCACCTCTGCATGCAGGTCGCCTGAGGGCAACTTTTCTTTGCTCAGACAGGAGAGTGTTAAAGTAGCAGCTGATTAGGGGGCTCTGGTTCACTCAGGCCAGTGGCAGGGAGGGGTACAGAATGCTGGCTGACCTGTGATGGCAGAGGTTGGCATGACGTTGCAACAGCCTGAGGTGCACCTTGTGTTCTCCCGGAGAAGTTGTCCCTGGAGCACGAGACCCTGTCAGTGGTGGGTTGTACAGGCTCCCGGGAGGGGAGGTGTGGATAGTGACCTGTGCTTGTACACAGGATTCTTGATGGCTGCATCAGCAGCCTTAGTGTTTCATGCCCTCCTCTGGGGTCTGCACTGATAGCCATGGCTCACACCTCTCCCTGGAGCTTGTTTACGCGGTTCTCTGTATCCCCTCTCAATGTGCACCTTGAAACAATGGTCTCTTGCCTCTTAGGCAGGTCCAGACGTTTTCCCAGACTCCCTCTCAGGTAGCTGTGGCACACTAGCCCTCTTCAGGCTTGTTCATGCAACCAGCCCCAGTCTCCTCCCTGGGATCTGATCTCCAAAGAAGTCAGAGCTTCAGGTCCCAGCCCCCACCCATCCTGGCCAGTGGGTGAGCAGACAAGTCTCTTGAGCTGGTGAGTGCTTGTTGGCACAGATCTTCTGTGTGGGAAACTCTCCGCTTTGCCCTCTGCACCCCTGTTGCTGTGCTCTCTTCCATGGCTCTGAAGCTTCCCGCCCTGCCACCCCCCATCTCCACCAGTAAAGGGGCTTCCTAGTGCGTGGAAACTTTTCCTCCTTCACGGCTCCCTCCCAGTGGTGCAGGTCCCATCCTTATTCTTTTGTCTCTGTTTTTTTTCTTTTTTCTTTTGCCCTACCCAGGTACGTCATTGTATCTTCAGGTATTCCACAGATGCAGGGTACATCAAGTTGACTGTGGAGATTTAATCCTCTGCTCTTGAGGCTGCTGGGAAAGATTTCCCTTTTTCTTCTTTGTTCGCACAGCTCCTGGGGTTCAGTTTTGGATTTGGCCTCACCTCTGCATGCAGGTCGCCTGAGGGCAACTTTTCTTTGCTCAGACAGGAGAGTGTTAAAGTAGCAGCTGATTAGGGGGCTCTGGTTCACTCAGGCCAGTGGCAGGGAGGGGTACAGAATGCTGGCTGACCTGTGATGGCAGAGGTTGGCATGACGTTGCAACAGCCTGAGGTGCACCTTGTGTTCTCCCGGAGAAGTTGTCCCTGGAGCACGAGACCCTGTCAGTGGTGGGTTGTACAGGCTCCCGGGAGGGGAGGTGTGGATAGTGACCTGTGCTTGTACACAGGATTCTTGATGGCTGCATCAGCAGCTTTAGTGTTTCATGCCCTCCTCTGGGGTCTGCACTGATAGCCATGGCTCACACCTCTCTCTGGAGCTTGTTTACGCGGTTCTCTGTATCCCCTCTCAATGTGCACCTTGAAACAATGGTCTCTTGCCTCTTAGGCAGGTCCAGACGTTTTCCCAGACTCCCTCTCAGGTAGCTGTGGCACACTAGCCCTCTTCAGGCTTGTTCATGCAACCAGCCCCAGTCTCCTCCCTGGGATCTGATCTCCAAAGAAGTCAGAGCTTCAGGTCCCAGCCCCCACCCATCCTGGCCAGTGGGTGAGCAGACAAGTCTCTTGAGCTGGTGAGTGCTTGTTGGCACAGATCTTCTGTGTGGGAAACTCTCCGCTTTGCCCTCTGCACCCCTGTTGCTGTGCTCTCTTCCATGGCTCTGAAGCTTCCCGCCCTGCCACCCCCCATCTCCACCAGTAAAGGGGCTTCCTAGTGCGTGGAAACTTTTCCTCCTTCACGGCTCCCTCCCAGTGGTGCAGGTCCCATCCTTATTCTTTTGTCTCTGTTTTTTTTCTTTTTTCTTTTGCCCTACCCAGGTACATGGGGAGTTTCTTGCCTTTTGGGAACTCTGAGGTCTTCTGCCAGCTTTCAGGAGGTGTTCTGTAGGAGTTGTTCCACATATAGATGTATTACTGATGTATTTTTGGGGAGGAAGGTGATCTCCACATCTTATTCTTCCAACATCTTGAAGGTTTCTGTCAGCCCATATTGTTGAGCCCATTTGTAGTCAAAATTTTTATCACAATTCTCATTCTGTTCACAAGCTCATTAATCTAAGAATGGTCACCTTCTCTAGCAGATTTTTAAGAACATATTCTGCAATTTGAATCTCTTGATAAACATAAACAGTTAACAAATAATCTTAATTTCTGTGTAATTAAAGAGGTCTATTTTTTCTCTTCTTTCCAAAACATCATTGACATTAACCATCTATTTTTGCTACAGACAGGTTACTTAACTTCTGGCTGGATAATTAGCCACCACCCATGAATTAGTTTACATATTGACCTCTCTTCAGCTCTTGCTCCAGATAAATGTGACAAGATTTTTATTTAAGGTACACATTATTTTATTTCAGGAATAAAATGTACTAGAATATTTAGTCCTGTCTCCTACTGAAAACAACTAAAAATGTGGATGAACAATTTAAAAGTCTTCTTAAAAACATAGGAGTTTTATAAACATGAAGGTTAAAATTATGAGAAAGCTAGATTACAGAGAGGAAGGAAAGACAAAATACCACATCTTTCCTGACAACATTTGTCAATATTAAAGAAATTTACTATAATTTTGATGACCTAGTAGAATAAGGACTTCAGAAATCATAGTCCAGATACTACGAAATTGAGCAGCCGAAAGGAGATCTTCCCGGTATTAAGTTTGGATACCTCAAGAGATACATTCTCTTGAGACAACTGAAGCAGTAGTAAATACTTTGACACTTAGATTCTTTGCTGCTGAATAGAGCAGGAAGAAGAAAAACTATTTCTCAGAAGCAGCAAATACCTTTGACATGCACACTGATTTACAGCCCAAGCTTTCATCCCCAGGGTCCCATAAACTTCAAGCTATAAATTATAAACTAAATATGTATTGATTTGAGTCTACAAGAAGCATACCCAAATACTCTCTTGAAGATAGTATCTTTATCCCAGCTTTCAAAGATATCTCATAAATAATACTTCAAAAATTATAATATATATAACATCAAACTAAGAAGTTTCTGCACAGTAAAAGTAACCATCAACAAAGTGAAAAGAAAACTTAAAGAATGGGAAAATTATTTACAAGTCATATATCTGATAAGAGGTTAATATCTAGAACATACAAAGAACTCATACAACTCAATAGCAAAAATAATTAAAAACAAAACAAGAAAACAAAAACCAAATAACCCAGTTTTAAAATGAGCAAAAAAGGCTGATGAGATATTTCTACAAAGAAGATATATAAAAGGCCAAAAGGTACATGAAAAGATGCTCAACATCACTAGTCATAAGGGAAATGCAAATTAGACCACAATGAAGTATCATCTCATGCTTGTTAGAATGGTCATCATTAAAAAGACAAAAGATAACTAATGCTGGCATGGATGTGGAGAAAAGGAAACCCTCGTTGGTAGGATTGTAAATTGGTGCAGCCACTATGGAAAACAGTATGGACAGTCCTCAAAAGATTTAAAAAATAACTACCTTATGATCCAGCAATTCTACTTCTGTCAATATATCCAAAAGAAACAAAAACTTTATTCAAAAACGTATTGACACCCTGATGTTGTTCATAGCAGCATTATTTACAATAGCCAAGACATGAAAACAACTTAAGTGTTCATTGATGGGTGAATGTGTAAAGAATTTGTGATATATATTTGTGTATGTATATATGCACACACAGTAGAATATTATTCAGCCATAAAAATATGAGGAAATCCTACCATTTGCAACAACATGGATGGATCTTGAAGGTATTATGCTAAGTGAAATAACTCACACAGAGAAAGACAAATACTATGTGATCTCACTTTTAAGTGAAATCTAAAAAACAAAGAGACAAACAAACAAACAAAAAACAAGGAATGCATAGAAAAAGAGATCAGACTTATGGTTACCAGAGGCAGAGGGTGGGAGAGGAAAAATTGAAGGATGGTGGTCAAAAGGAAAAAAAAAAAATGTGAAAGATAGTAAAAAATATCCTAACACAGAAGAAAATAAAACATAATGGGAGAGAAGTATTAGAGGGAAGACAGAGCAGAAAGAGTTACATAGTGTATTGCACTAATAGATTAATACAAGTGTGTTAGGAGACTGGAATTATTGAACACACACATTAAAAAAAATACTATGCTTGAAAAAATAAAATCATGTTAAAAATATGGACTGAGTCCAGTGACATTTAGAAAATTAAGGAATGAAGCTTTAAAAAACAATAATCAATGTAATTTGAAGGTTAAAGAATGAAAAATAAATCTTCAAACCTTCTGAATCTGGAAAAAATAATAATAATCAAAATTAAACACTCACAGGACAAGTTTAACAGCCCAGTTGACATAGGTTAGCAACAAATTAATGAACTGGAAAACAGCTCAAAAAAATTATCCAGGATGTAGTAACAAGAAAGATAAATAGAAGGAAAAGATGGAAAAGAGGTTAAAGGACATGGAGTTAAGTAGAGGATAAAAATGCAAGTCAGTAGATAGAGGCATGATACTTTTAATAATGCTGAAAGGATCAACTGATGACTTAGAAAACTTATAACAAACAAAAATATTTTCTATGACTAATGAATTCAGATAAACAAAAATAGAGAATTTGAAAATAGCAAACATTAAGGTAAATTAATGCAAAATATGCATTAGCAAAGTAATTCCATGTGTAAATAATGAGAAGTAAATATATATATTATATATATATATATTATATAAATATATATATATAATATATATATATATATACAGAGAGAGAATGAGAAAGAAATAGAGAGAGGGAGGTGAACAAGGAGAAGGAGAGAGAAAACTGTAAAGAGCAAGAGACAAATCCCCAATCATATTGGGATTTTAATTCATCTTTTCTGGTAATTTATAGAAGACAAAAATAATTAGAATATAACAGAATAGCACAACACAAATTAAAAATTGACCAAATATACATATATGGAAAAATGCACTCAATTATGATAAAATAGTCATTCTTTTCATGCACACATAAAACATTTACAAAAATTGATCAAATATTAGAAAATACAGAAAGACCAAAATTAATTAACCCAGCATCTGGCTCAAAAAAGTCTTTGTAAAGATGTAGTAATATTAAATTTTTTTTCATGAGCATGAAACTGACAGTGAATGTACAAATTATCAATATTAACAACAAGAGAGGGATATCACAACAGATGGTGAAGACACAAAAAATCAATTAGGAACATTAAACAAAATTTTATGCCAAAATATTTGAATTAAATGGAAAAATACCTAGAAAACCAAAATTTGCATTACTGACTCGTAAATACATAAGAATGAATACTCCTATAAACTTTAGAAAATTCAAATCAGTAATCAACATTTCCATAAATAACACTTAAAGCTAGAAAACTTCAAGCAGAGATTTCTACAAGACATTCATGGAACAGAAGATTCCAAAATTACCAAACTTTTCTGGATAATAACAAGTAGTGTATTTAGGATAGATTGTATTGAAATAACACATACACACACAAACTGTGTTGTAAAGATAACAATGTTTACTCATTTCTAACCTTATGTAGCTGTTCCAATGATTAGTAAGAAATTACCACAAATTTGAATGCTTAAAACAATACCCAGAGAAGAAAAACAAAGTCAGAAGACTGACACTACTTGACTTCAAGTATTTCTATAAGTTTACAGCAAATAAGAAATTATGGTATTAGGGAAAGAATAGCCAAAACTATGAATAGAATAGAATAGAGAACCCAGAAGTAGACACAGACAAACATAGTCAACTGATTTTTGACAAAAATAAAGGTAAATAATTAAATGCAAAAAAGATAATTTTTTTTTCAATTAATGGTTCTAGAAAAAAATGGACTTCTACATACAAGAAAATAAACCTACATACAACTCTCTAGACCTTACAACATTCATAAAAATTAACTCAAAATGGAATATAGATTTAGAGGTAAAATACAAAATTATAAAAATATCTGGAAGATAAAAATGGAAAAAATGTAGGTGACCTCAAATTTGGTGATAAATTTTTACATACTAAACCAAAGGCACAATCCATGAAAAAAAAAAAAGTTGAAATTCATTAAAATTAAACAGTCTTGCTCTGTGAAAGTTATTGTTAAGATGATGAAAAGAGAAGTCATAACCTGGAAGAAAAATATATGCAAAACATGCATCTCATAAAGGACTTGTATCCACATATACAAAACATTCTTTAAACTCAACAATAAAAAAAGACCAAAAAAAAAAAAAACCCAAAAGACTAAAGATCTGTACAGACATCTCACCAGAGAAGATATACAGCCATCAAATAAGCAAATGAAAAGATGCTCAACATCATAAGTCATCAGGGAATTGCAAATGAAAACAACAAGATAGTACTACATACCTGGCTAAACTGTACCACACAGACAGCACCCAATGGTGTTCAAGGGGTGGAGCAATAAGAACACTCATTCATTGCTGGTGAGAATGCAAAATTGTATAGCCGCTTCAGAGCACCATTTGACAGTTTCTCACATAGTTAAACATAGTCTTAGAATCTGATCCAACAATCATATTCTTACATATCTGCCTAAATGAGTTGAAAACTTATGTCTACACAAGAAAGCTGCACATAAATGTTTATAACAACATTACTCATAGTTGCCCAAAATTGGAAGCAACCAAGATATTCTTCAATAGGTGAATAGGTAAACTTTGGTAAATACATAAAATGGAATATTATTCAATGATAAAAAGAAATTATCAAATCACAAAAGACATAGATGAAACAAATTCATATCGTTAATTGAAAAGTCTATATGCTGTACGATTCCAACTAAACGACATTCTGAAAAGACAAGCTATAGAGACAGTAAGGTGATCACTGGTTGCTAGGGGTTTAGGAGAGAAAGAACAAAGAATTTTTAGATTGGTGAAACTATTCTGTACACTACAGTACTGTAATGGCTGTTACACCACTTTATGCACTTGTCAAAACCTATAGAACTATACAACACAAAGAGTAAATCCTAATTAAGCTATGGGCTTTGGTTAATAATAGTGTATCAATATTGGTTCATCAGTTATAACAAATGTACCACAATAATACAATACGTTAAAAGGAGAAAATTTGTGCAGGGAAAGAACTTTCTGTACATTCTACACAATGTTTTTGTCAACCTAAAACTTTTCTAAAATATAAAAAGTTTATTAAACTTTAAAAATTACACTTGTTTTACCTGTGCAATAAAGGGAAAATATAGTACATTTAAAAACAACACACCCCCATTATTCTGTACATCAGAAGTTGAGGTTCTATGTGGCTGGGATTTTTGCTTAGGGCAGTGCCAGGCTGAAATCAATGTTTTGGCAGTCTGTGCGGTCATCTGGAGCTTGCGGTACACATCCAAGTTCATTCAGGTTGTTGGACAAATTCAGTTCCTTGTGACTGTAGACTGGAATTCTCATTTCTTGGCTGATTGTCAGTCATCCAGAAGTCACACTTAGGCCCTAAATGCCATCTACATTCCTTGCCCCAGCCAACAGTGTAGAATCTCCATCACATCAAATCTCTCTTATGCTTCAGATTTCTGTCTTTGAATATTTTTCACCAGAAAGAGCCCCTTAGGTCCAGCTTACCTAAAATAATTTCCCAATCTGAAAGTCAAATGATTTTGAAAATTACATCTGCAAAATCTCATTTTCTATAGACTATATCAGTAATAAAAGCATGGAAGAAATATCTCATCATATTTATAGATTCTGTCCACATTCAACAAGAGGGAATTAGGGTGATGGTCATGGGGTGTGAGTTGTCATATTAGAATTCTACACTCATTACACATAGAAGAATCAAGTGGCTTATGTCAGCAATGGCTCTGTCTAATCCACACCGTCACTTCGGGACACTGGGTTACAGGGATTCTGCCATCTTCAACATGTTGTTTCCCAGATTGCCCTTGGGTATCACTGTCCTAGCCAACTAAAAACAGAAAAATATGTGAGAAATAACACAATGGGGAGAATCATGGTTCAGGTATGGAGGTGGTACACTTATTTCTAAGTTCATTCTAAGATTTCAGTGATATGGCCATTCCTAAAAGTTAAAGAAACCACAAATGTCTTCTAGATCTGTGCCTCAAGTGAAATGGAAATGTATTTAGATGGTTTCTGTCTTAGTCCATTCAGGCTACTATGGGAAAACACCTGAGGCTAGGTAGCTTATAAACATCAGAAACATATTTCTCACAGTTCTGGAGGCTGGAAAAGAGAGGTCAGGATGCCAGCAGGGTTGAGTGAGGGCTCTCTTCTGTGTCACAGACTTCTCATTGTATCCTCACATGGTCAGAGGGACTGGGGAGTTCTGTGAAGCCTTTCTATAAGACACTAATCCCATTCATGAGAGTTTCAGCCTCATGACTTAAGCACCTCCTAAAAGTCCCATGTCCCAATACCATGACTTTTGGTGGACAGGATTTCAATGTATGAATGTTGAGGAGGCAAAACATCAGACCAGAGCAGTTACCTTTTAGTCTCTCTTACAAGAGAAACCCCTTCCATAGTCATATTTTCCAGAGATGTCCACAACCATATGTTCATTCCCATATGCTATCCTGCAAAGTGGCATTGCCACTTTCATCAAGAATTTGCACTTATTTCTCCAACCCCTTCAATATGAGCAGGCCCTGAGACTGCTTTAACACATAGATTAGGAAAAAATGTCACCTTGCCAGTTCTGGGGGTAGTCCTCAATCAAGTTTGCAGCTTCACATATTTTGGGATGCTGATTTTTGAGATGCTCCCAGTTGGAACAAAGATGCCATCCTTTTTGTAGCCCAAGCCACATTAAGAGGATCGGTACTCTGGTTGAAAGCTCCAGCTGAGATTCCCAATTGACAAACAGCATCAAAGGCCATGTCAGTGACCCTATTTGGCAACTCCAGTCCTACCTGTCACCTGACTAATGGATGAGAGAGCTAAGAAAGACCACTTAGCTAGGTTGAGACAATCTACAGAAATACAAAGGTTAATAATAAATGATTGTTTTAACCTACTAAGTTTTGGGGTAGCTGACATGCAAGAATAGATAATTCCAGAAATTACTTCCTGGAATGAGATATTGTTATTAAAAATAATTATGTGACATTAGTATTAGGATTGTGCAGAGGGCAGAGGAAGAAATAAAAGGTTTCATTGGATGCTGGAGAAAAATGTGACCCACTGTGATGGTTAATTATATGTGTCAACTTGACTGGGCCAAGGAGTGCCCAGATTAAACATTATTTCTGGGTATGTATGTGAGGGTGTTTCCAGATAAGATTAGCATATGAATTGGTGTACTCAGTAAAGCACATTATCCTCCCTAGTGTGGGTGGGCATCACCCAATCCATTGAGGCCTGAATAGAACAAAAAGGGCAGAGGAGGGAGGAATGTGTCCCTTTTGCTTCCTGCCTTTCTGCTGAGCTGGGACATCCATCTTCTCCTGCCCTTGGAACAGGACTTACAGCATGGGCTCCACTGATTCTCAGGCCTTTGGACTGGGATGGGAATTATGCCATCAGCTTTTCTGAATCTCCAGCTTGTAGATGACAGATCGTGGGACTTCTCCACTTGCTCCATTATCATATGAGCCAATTCCTCTCTCTCTCTCTCTCTCTCTCTCTCTCTCTCTCTCTGTGAGTGTGTGTGTATATATATACATATACTATTGATTGTTTCTCTGGAAAATACTTACTAATATACCCATTACATAGTATAACAAGATAACATGGAGAACATATATATATTTAATAAACTAGTATCTCTAAAAAGATGTCGAAACAGTAGTTCCCATCTCATATGCTCTTCTTCAATGTGACTTTGAAACTCCTCCATCAAGATATGGCTTTTGTTCCTCAGACCTCTTGACTCTGAACATGCCTGTGACTGTTATGACCAATCAAACATGGTAGAAGTGGCATGATAGTAGTTCTGGAAGTAGCCCTTGATTTGCCCAGTAGCTTTAGATTTCTACTTTTTGAAACTCTTGTTCTTAGAACTCTTGTTCTTGGAAGACAGATGCCATGTTTTGAGAGCCTGGCCACACAGAGAGGCCATGTCATGAGTTAATAAACAGTCCCATCCTATAGTAAATATTAATGATCAGTCTTTTCAACAAACCATCTGGCTTGCCCAACATTAAGGGGACTCTAGCCCCAGATTGTTTCTAACAGCATGAAAAATCCAAGCAAGTACCACAAGCTGTGCCAAGTTTACCTCAGAATCTTTAGTGATAATAATAAATTATCATTTAAGACATTAAGTTTTCTGTGGTTTGGTCTGCAGAGTGGAGCCACCACTGCAGCTAAGGTCCCAGAGGACAGAGCATAAAACCAGAAAAGATTATTCCAAAGCCTTAAAATCTAATGGAATTTGATTTGCTTGATTGTAAACTTGTTTTGGAGCAGTAATCCCATTTTTGTCTTCCATTTTCTTCCTTTCTGAATGGAGAATGCCTACACTATGACTGTTCCACCATTACATTTTGAATGCAAATAACTTGCTCTCTAATTTTACAAGTCCACAGATGGAGAAATATTTTGTTCCAGAATAGATGATGTCCAGAGTTTCATCCATATATGATATAGATGGCAAGATTTGGAATATTTTCAGTTGATGATATTTAGATTAAAGTTTGGATTTACAGTTAATGCTGGAACAGGTTAAAACTTTGGGGGATATTGAGACAAGATGAATGTAAATATTTTGCA
Organism: Physeter macrocephalus; assembly: GCF_002837175.3. Classification (NCBI taxonomy): domain Eukaryota; kingdom Metazoa; phylum Chordata; class Mammalia; order Artiodactyla; family Physeteridae; genus Physeter; species Physeter macrocephalus. The sequence continues at coordinate 43,006,655 of NC_041226.1, read as the reverse complement.
TGTCGGATTGGTATGGATTTTAGGGGACCCAAGGGCAAACTATAGTCTGTTGAATAGTGGTCAAAAATACATGTCCACCTTTAACCTCAGAATTCAACCTTATTTGGAAATAGGATCTTTTCAGATGTAATTATTTAAAATGAGATCATACTGGATTATGGTAGACCAGTCACTAATCTAGTCATTAGTGTCCTATAAAGAGGAGAGAAAAATGTAAAGACAGAGGCAAAGATTAGAAGGCAGTCACAAGCTAGAGAATGACAGTGTTGCTGGAAGCCACTAGAAGCTGGAAGAGGAAAGGAATGATTCTTTCCTAGAGCCTTCAGAGAGATCATGGCCCTGGCAACATCTTCATTTCAGACCTTTAGTCCTTAGAATTATGTAAGAATAAATTCCTATTGTTTCAAGCCACTTAGTTTGTGGTTATTTGTTACAGCAACCCTAAGAAACTAATAAAGATCCTTAAGAGATTTGAGAAAAATTATTTATCAGGCTATTTCCACTGATTTCAGGTCAAAAGATAAGGGTGATACTAAAAATTTATGAAAGAGGTGATTCTTGTCACTCAAGGCAGAAGATGTCTGCTGAATATTGAGAGAGGCCCCAGTGATGTGTTGTCAGGTACCAGGTTGTGTTCTTTCTCATACAGTTGGGGCAGGAAGAACACATCTGACAATGGCTGTTTGCAGATGCTATATCTTTGCCATCAATAGCATGCATGTTCTGTTCTTTCACACTGTCTTGGAAAGACGGCTATTTGATTCTTTATATTTATGAAGTCCATTGGTAGTAGTCCTGAATTTGAGTTTTGGGACTGACTCAGCAAGTAAACCATCAAATTTATACAAAGCTAAAAGCCAGTCTCGCTGTTAATATTTTAAATGGAAATGTTTTTGTCTAGATTCAAACTGACATATTATAATCAAATAGCTATTTTATAAAATATCTATTTAAGCCACACATTTTTTTCAGTTAATTTAAAACATGTTTTCTGTACCAAAAGAAAGTCTCCTTATAAAGTAGCTGTGTTAGTTAGCTCTTGCCACCATAATGCTTATTAACTACCGGAAAATTCACTGATATTCAATAATAAGCATTTATCCTCTTTTATCTTCTTTTCCATAGCTCTCCAGTTTAGCTAAAATGGTTCTCCTTCAAGTCACAAATCTGCAGGTTAGCTGAAATTTCCATGAACTCAGCTGGCCTCTGCTGGGCTCAGCTGGCCTCGGCTCCAGACATCATGGATAGTGGCTGTCTGGAGTATTTCTTTCACTTTGCAATTGCAGAAGCACAAAAGTACTAAATCCAAACACCCATACATATCTCATGCTGATGCATTCATTTCATTGGCTAAAGCAAGTTACATGGCCTCACCAAAATTATGGTTTTGGAAAATGGAAGTGTGTTCCTCTCACAATGAAACCATTGCAAGTGTGTGGCTTATTGCAGTACTAAGGGGAAATGAAGAATTGGGAATGAAACTTACCTGCCACAGTGTTATTTGTACGTGTGATTCAGGACACCAAGAGGGCTTATTTTGAGACCCCTAATTGGAAATCTAAATACCACACATTTTTCAGGTTTTATCAACACAGTATCAACAGCATGGTAGATGATTAGCAATTCTGCAGAATGGTACATATTCAGAGAGCTAACATGTCTCTGAAACAAAATGGGAAAGAACTATAGCTGTCCCAGACAAGTGCAAATGCATGGTGTCTGGCTGTGTAGTGGTTTTGTGCTTTGTCAACTTAGCTTAGTTGGAACTACATTTTCTAGAATTCTTTTCCCTGAATATTTCTGAAATAAGGTTTACAATGTGGAAAAATTCAGTAAGATTTGTAGGGAGAAGTGAAGCTGTGGCTGCTTTTATGCTCTGAAGTTCAGGGCAAGGTGTTCAGCTTACATCAGATCACATGTTGTTGTTGCCTCATCTCCTTGGCAGTGGGATCACCCAGCTTGCAGCTCCAGCTCCCATAGACTTTCTCCTTCAGCTTTTCAGAGTCCTGGGCTAAGCAGTCATGCTACTCCGCAATGGTGGAAGGTGTGACATCAGTCAGTGGTGTCATTGGGGTTGGAGGTGCTTGGAGGTAGGTGCAGTGTTGTAGTGGTAAAGATTTCCAGAAAATAAAATCTCTAATTAGAAGAATTTGCTAATTTCATGGTGAAAATTTTCTCACCATGGCCTATTTCAACCTACCAATATTATGTTAACTGTCTCAACAAATTCTTAACATTTACTATTTGGCCTCTCATGGGCTAGTGAGCCAGCTCCATAATGCCACCAGACAAACATGAATTACACTTTTTCATTCATCATCCCATTTTGTCCTTGATGGTTCCATATTGTTATAAGTTTCAGTTTTTCCTTTTGTGTTTCAGTTTTCCATGCTTTCTGCCATTACACACAATGACTACCAGCCTCACTTAATTATGGTGGCTTAAACTCTAACACGGTATGCAGAGGCAGCAGCCTTTTAGACTTCTCCACCAGCTCCCTCAATTGCATATGGTTTAATATCTATAATAAACCCCTTATTTCTATATAACTGGCTCAGCAGGTTTAACCAATCTCTACTAATATAGTGTGTATGTATTATACATATACACATTATATTAATATAGTGTGTATATATACATATATGTATATATATTTCCCTTGCAGATAAAATCATCTGTCAAGCTGATAACCATATACCAAGAACCAGAGGCCTTATCAATTTATGAGAAGCCCATATCTGGAACAGCAATTATAGTTGGAGTCATTGCCTTACCTAGTTTTAAAAATCTTTACTACTGAATGTTTCAAGTAGTTATGCAGGAATGTACGTGATAGGTAGTAAGAGATTCAATGTCTTCTATTTAGCCCTCAAAACCAAAATTACTCTAGTTTTATGCTATATATACTCAGCTCTAGAAGCTGAATATATCGTTTTCTATTATGTACTCAAGAACGGAGGAAATGGCAAAGTTTTGATAAAGGATCTCACTATGAAATCAAACTTTGTCTGTCATCTGATTCCTATAATACATGACTCTGTTTCAAGGATAATAGTGATATCCAGATTTATGAAAGATTCAAGTAAACTCAGAACTAATATTTAGTGAATCTCACTGTCTTTTACTCTACCCCACATTATGAAATCATGTACATTTCCCTGACCATCTGTTCTGAGTATTCATTCTCTGGTAACAATTTCTGTATGATTAGGATTGATTGCAAATAACAATAATTATACTGCCTACTGGATGCAGGAAGGAATGTTTTGAAATTATGTGAATTATATCACAGAATTTAAAGAAAAAATATTTATTCTTAAGTAGGAAATGAGCTATGTAAGTGAATTTAATGCATGGTTTCTTTAAGACACCACTGTAGAAATGGACTGCTAATTTTTTTCAGTCCTATATGTTTTACTACTGATTAAATTTAAGTCATGGAGCATTTATTTAGCCTGGCTTTGTCAGGAGCATGAAACTTGGAAACGTGTAATTTGTAATGTAGAAAGAAGGATTATCTGGCAACTTGTTTAATGGTTCAACAATGATTCAACAATGGTATGATTGTTCCCTAACAAAGACAGGAATAATACTAGAAGTAGCAAAATGGAGGCTGGATGGGTAAAAACAAGAGTTTTCTACTACATAACCACACAATATTAGGAATAAGGAGACAAAGTTATTATACATAGATCTATTTACTAGATGTGTGGTATCAAGACACTTAAACTTTCTGAGCCTCAGTTTCTTTATACTTAAAATAAGATGATTAGAAAAGTTGATCTTTAAAGATAATTCCAGCTCTCAATAAAAATGTTTCTATTTAATTCTTAATAAATCATATAGCAGTCATAGGACAATTAATTAATTATTATTTTTTACTATTTACTATTTTTCATTATATGCTATTTTCAACCTCAGTAAATATACCTGGCCACTATTCTTCAGAGATGTCAGATTACACACTCTAGTTACAAATGGAAGTGCTTACTCTCTTCCATGGTTGATTCACTGAGAAAAGAGTAAAGGTCGGTCCTAGGAAAATATGTAAGTAGTTGAAAGGGTTCTTAAGTATTCCCTCAATAACTATGGTAGCACTTATAAATCTACTTTTGTTGATCTTCAACTCCCTATTCTCTTCCACTCCAGATTTCAGCCTATGTGTACTGCTAGACCAAAAAAAAAAAGTTCTGGATCTTTCTCTGCTCCTCACATCCAGCATCTACATTTCATTTTCAATTTTTTTTTTTAACTTTAGTTTTCTGATTGTTAACTAATGGCTAAATATTTCTGGATACTCTATTTTGATAGAATGATCATCTCTGTCTTCTTGAATTTTTTCTATTATGAAACATACTGGCAAACAAGAATCATGTTTCCAGACAATGTTGTCAGCAAAAATCTGGTTTGAATTTTGTCCAAACTACATACTTACATGATATTTGGAAGGTAGAAAAAGAAAAAAATATTCTCTTCTGACTTGAAGGGTAGACATGGGGACTAATGGCAACCCTGAGATTTATAGTTCCCAATAGAACTCCTACCAATCGACAGTTCTGCAGCTTAGGTGCTGAGGGAAGCTATACCATCGATAATAATTTATTGTGCTTCTGTTACTTTTTGATTTTTAAAAAGCAAGACTCCCCAAACTGGAAGGTTGTACTCTTTTAAAATGATTTTCTGATGATAAATCTGAAGGTCTTTATGTAGGTTCAAAAATCAACAATAAAAGATAAGATGAGAGGACCCTGGTTTGTCTGTATCAGAGACTGTCCTGAGAATCAGGGAATTTTGACTCCTTTGATAATATGAATAAATAAGACAAGACCTCTTTCCTTTGCCAACACCAAATATTTCCTTGTAGATGTTTTGGTTGTTTCTTACAACCTTCTGATCTTGCTTTCAAAATATAATCCACCTACATCCCTCAGGCTTTGAGTTTAGATATAGATCAAAGACCTGCTTTTCCCTCCAGAAACAGTTTACTTTCATGACTTCATTACAACAATCCAGAGGGAACATTTTAACCACTTTACTCTGTAAACTCCTCTTCGATTTTCCTAAGCTTATGTGCTTGAACTCAGCTCCTCTATCTTTTTTTCCCCTCCTCTTCTGTTTCTCTACCTTCTTTAGAAAGAGCTATTTTACATTCACTTTTTTCTCTGTATTTTAGTGCCAAAATCAGTATGGCCTTAATAGTATTCCATGTTTTGGTCTTCAAACTCTCTTACATAAAATTCACAAGGGGAAATGTAGAACTGTTCCTTTGTAAATTTTCAAAATGACTCAAATTTTCACTAAATAGAAGCTTCAAGCATCTATTAAGATTTTGATCTGTTTTTATAGTCTCATAATCCTTGTTTCCAAATTGATTGTTTAGTGAATAGAAATTATTGTTAGATATGGTAGAATAGAATAGGCTCTCTTCTTTATTAAGAAGGAATGGATGAATAGATATATTTTTAAGTTTAATGGTTTAAACATTTGGATATTTTATACCATAATTTATTGTGGGTATTTTGGCAAATTTTACAACAAAATTGCTACTTAGTTTATCAAGACCATAATTCTTATTTTGACTGCTTAATCTCAAGGAATGGATAGATTCCATAAATTTATCAAGTAATTATTTATAAATGCTTCATTTAGGGTGCTGTGGAATATCAGCAGATCTGTACCATTAGGATCGATAAAAGATCTGGGCATGACCATTTCTATTCCTTCAATGAGACCTAGAGGGTCACATCTGCCTGCAGTGTAATTTAAAGATTGGAATGTTAGCCATTGGTCAAAAGATCTGTCAGCTCACTCTTCATGTGAACTTATAGAACTATAGATGTACCTAGCATTTTAAATATCAAAGTTAACAAATAGTTTTCAGTTATGATAAGCAGATTATATGTGTCCTATGTGTGTCTGCGTGTGGAGAGAGAGAGGAAGGAAGACAGAGGGAGATTGAGGATGAGAGGGGGGAAGGGAGATCAAATGAACTGGTTTGAATGAATTGAGAAGTTAAAATTATTTGATAGTCTCACTGAAGAGAAATTCAAGATTTGAAAATGTTTTGAATATAAAATCCTGTTTATATTTAAGTACCAATAGTGCTAATAACAATACAAAATTATTATTTTGAGGTTGACTGATTCTCTTTGAGCTTAACTTGACATTTGATGGCAGCCATAGTGTATAACATATATAACTGCTTCAATCAGAGAAATTTATAATCACATAAATGTAATATTAATTTACTATTTTTATTGACAAAACAGTTCTGTCTTTTATTTTTCTTCTTTATTCAGTCTGTTATACAATTGGCTTTTTAAAATGTTTTTTCATTTTATTATACATATTTTATTAACTGTTAATTCATCACTTTAATGTATTGCTTATTATTTTTATACATTTTAAAATATTTCTAGTGGAGTTAGATTCCTATCATATAGCAAAAAGAATAGTCAGTAGCAGTATATATTTTCCTGGTTCCTATAATTTAGCCAGCCAGATTACCTACAGTATAATTGTATGACATATATTCACTATGGACTGTGGAAGAATATTTACAGAAATAATTGAAGCTGCAATATGCTCCTCTTTTGTCTTAATTATCTTTCATATGGTAGTTTATTTTTGAAGTTTTCCTCTTCTATTGAACTAAATGTTTTAATTGCTGGTAGAAATGACTAATCATAAAATATTATTATTGCTTTCTATATTTTCTAGATTTATTTTGTTTTAAAATACTTAATTTCCTAGGGAAGGTATTCTATCTTCCTTTCTCCTAAAGGAACCCCCCTTTGGTTGTAATCATGTCTATTTGAATTAGACCTTGAAATGGTCTTTCATGCTTTTGCTATTTCAGGATTAGATTACTGCAATCCTCTCCTGGCTTCTGGCCCAAGAAAAACCTGCATAAACTCCAGCTGGTGCTGGATGCTGCTGCCAGATTTTTCCTGCAAAAGATGTCAGTCTGAATACATTTTCGTGCTCCTTTCTGATTTTTATCCAAATTACAGGTTAAACAACATATTGATTATAATATAACCCCTTTTCCTTGAAAATTTTTAGTGACATTGGCTTACTATTACTAGGTTTTTTGTTTTTTTTTGTAAAGTACTCTTAAGCAAACTTTCCTTTAACCTCAAGGTTAGCTTATAATCAACTCATAATAAAGCCTTGTAAAATTGTTCTGTGCCTTCATTTGTAGAATACTTTCAATAAATGTGTGTTTTGGTATTCCAGATATATATGTTTCTCAACAAAGTTACATCTTAACCTTTTGTAAATATGAAAAAATAATGTAAAAATTCTGTTTCAAGGTTATCACTCTTGTACTCACACTGCTTTCTAAATTGTCAGAAGCCATTTACATAAAACTGGGACTACAATACTATTACACAGTGTAGTATATATTCCATATTTAAGTGTTAAGTTTAATGGCCCCCCCAAAAAAAGCATGTCAAATTGTTTGATTTTCATTTGGGAACTGATTCATTTCTGTGAGCAGACATGATTTCAGGTAAACTCAATGCACAGTATTACTCTTAAAGAAAAAAGCTACATATATAATATACTTGAGGTCACAGTTATAAGGATATATAAGACAGTAGTGGGGCCTTTAAATATTTTATAATTTATGAAAGTAAATGAAAAGTTTATACAATTGTAACATAAAACAATTTATTATGTATATTATATAAATACTATACACAAAAACAGCACAAAGGAGGGGAAAGATGAGAGTCAATAAAAATTATACACAGGATTTGACTGTTTCTTAAAAAATGAGAAATTTCTATAGACCAGACCAGCAGTGAGGGAAAGGTAATTGAGAATGAGAAAACAAAGATGTGGTTAAAGGCACAGAGGAAGAAATTTCTAAGAAATATGAAGTCATATAGTTTGACAAGGGTGTTTGTTCGGGGAAGAGAGCTAGAGGAAAGAAAAAATAGATTTTAGGGGAAAAATAGTAGAAGCACTTAAACATTTGATTAAAGAAATTAAGAGAAAGTCTGTGAATAGGGTGATGATGTAATGAATAAGAGGCTCTAAAAGATTACATTACTGATAAGTCACTATGGGATCATTACAAATAGTAATGATGAAGACATTTGTTAGGGCCAAGAATAAAAATAAAACAACAATTGCCTATGTATTTAGAGATGCATATTATTTGAGAGACCCTAATGCACATATGTTAAGGGTTTTACACAAGTTTTTGTTTCATACTTATTATTAGAAATGGTTACCCCCATTTTATTAGATGAACAAACTGAGCATCAGAATGTTTAAATCATGTGCCCATCTTCACTTCCCTTAACAGCATCAGCTGTCAAATTCGGGTCCCACTAACTTCTTTTTCCAAATGATGTCTATTAATTCTTTCTCTGTTTATCAGAATTGTGAAAGATACATAATAAATTCCCCACTTTACTCTAGAAAACTATTATTCTGCCTCTTTAAAATACCTTTGGTGTTTTAATATAATGGGCTTTATGCTAATTTTCTATTTTTAAGACCTCTGGTGGAAAAATAAATCCAGAGTACAGAAGAACACACAAACACTTAAGGCCTGAATACAAGTTATTCAAAAATAATTATCAATTCTTTTTTTATAAAATAAGTTCTAATCCCATATAGTTATCTGCCCTTTAGTTTATTATGTACTTTAAAGAGACTTACAAACATATTATATATCCACCATTGTAGAATACTATTTTATAAAAATTACATTTTTCCATCTACATAACTTTAAAGTGTTTATGTTAAACTTGCTTTTTTAGAACCCATGCCTCTACTTAAATTCAGCACATGAAAGGATTTTTTTGCCTACATTTTGAATAGCAGCCTCAAATATGTCCCCGGGTTGGGGGTAAAGGTTCTACATAATTTATAGGTTGCAGCTTGAGGATGTGCTGCAGTGTAAATCTTGTTCAGTGGACTAATGAGATATTGAACACTTCCTCCTTGCTGCACAGTGCCTTTATTTTGTACCCTACACTGGTGATAATGCATAACAATTGGGGATTTTTATCCTTGACAACGTGGGAATAGTCAAATCCTCAGGTAAAGAAAACTCTGCATAATGGTCAACCGATATTTACATAACAAAGAACAAGATGGCTGCATTATAATTTGAGAATACATTACATTTTAAATAAGCACAATTGTTTCTAATAAATTGTTAATGTATTCAGTTACTTGGAAAATGTCAACTAAAATTAACAAATTACTAAAAAGTAAAAATCATTCTCAGTAATAAAATAATTTGTTAGCTAATGTTAATCAGTTTTATAGCTCTTCATTTTTTTGTTGAAGAGCAAATTCCATTACATGGGAAATAATTCCTATGTACTTAAATTATAGTATAATAAAAGATATTTTTTAAACAGGTAGTTTGGTAATGTCAGATTTTTTTCCATTCACATACTAGTAGCAATGTTTTAAAGCAAATAATTTACTCAATTCTGAAATGTTTCATTACTTTTTTTTTATGTTCTACCGTAATATTTTCACTAATTGTGTTTCTTTTTTGAAAAAGTAGGTACTTTTAAAACAATTAATGATTTATTTGTTGCTGTTCATATTGTCTGTTTTCACCATGATGAAGACTTTGTTTATATTTAAAAGGTTTACTGAAATATGAATATGTATAGTTGCTACAATAAATAATATATGAATATGAGGCAGATATACAATTTTTCCTAAATTTATTACTACCCAAACTGAGCAGTAGTTCTAAAACACTGTCATATAAACTCAATTTGTGCAGTTACTCCTTGTGAAATATTTCGATTCTTATTTAAGTTATTTATAGATCATTCAGCTTTATAAATCCAGCTAGGATGTAAGCCATTTTCTGAAAGTTCACTTCACTGTGTGTGTTTATGAGGGAGGGAGAGTAATAATGACATTTACTGAATTGAACTTCTGTGACTAGAGTTTACTCTTTTCCTCCCTAGTTCTGTATAAAAATAAACAATTTTAATAATAAGGAAATAACATTGCATGGGAAACATTTAATGTACCTAAGAGAATATTCAAGTACTTCATTCTTATTAATGTGCAAATAAAGTGTTAATGAAGTTTATTCATTCATTAAAGAAGGACCTAGAAGAGCTCCACTTGGAAGATCTCCACTTTGTTAGCATTGTTTGGGATGGATGAATACAATAGCAATGATACTGTATTGTCTCAAAAATTCTATAATTCGTTTTAAATTTTAAATTCAGACAGGCTGACTCAAGTTTTAATTTGGAGTTCATAGCCTACTATAAGGAGGTAACTAAAACAAATTTCAATTACAAATATAGTTGTCAGTCATTGGAAATGTATAAAAGTAAGAAAAATGTATGGCAGTGTAGAATTCCATTCTAACATTTTTACGCAAATAATTGTACTGAATATAAGTTAAAGAGATTGTAGATTAAACAATAATTAAACAATAATAGTGGGTAAAGATATAGCAGTTCACATTGTGTCTTCGTGTAAGCAACACAGTGAATGAAATACATGTGAGAACATTTCTTTGCTATAAGAAATGTATGTGGTCCTATAGGCTCCATTAGCCTTGTGTTTTGATACATTTCATTATAGAACCATATTCCATATAAGCTGAACAACTGGGGACCAGAAGACAAGTACTTCTGATCAAGGCTGTCCTCTAACCCAGGATATAAAAGAGAAGACCAGAGAAACTGTTTAACTTTCCTCCTGCTTTATGACAATGTTGAGAATGGAAGTGAAAAGGGAAACATCAGAAAAAAAGCATCTTTTCTTTTCTCCCTGCCTAGAAACTTTGGCTCCCAGGATTTCTCACCTCTTTGTCATCTCTGACATATCACCTCCTCTGCCATCTCCTTAAAATGCTTTCTAAATGAGCTGTTTCCCATTATTATTCTCTCCTGCTTGCTTTCTCTTGACCAAGGTAACCTTCACACTTCCCTCAGCTTGACTAAACTTTATATAGGCTTCTTCCTCATTGTAGGTCCCTGTCCTCTCTTTTCTCAGGGTATTTTCTTTAGAAAAGTTATAGAGTTGACTCATGAACAATGCAGGGATTAGGGGTACCAACACTCTGCAAAGTGAAGAATTCACATATAACTAGAGTCATGTTTCCTCCATAGCCATGGTTCTGTATCCCTAGATTCAATCAAAAACAGATCATATAGTATTATAGTATTCACTATGGAAAAAAATCTTTGCTTAAGTGGACTCATGCAGTTCAAACCTGTGTTGTTCAATGGTCAACTGTAATTGTGAGTTATTCCTTCTGCCCCTTGGAGATAAATGTAAGCCTTTCTAAAAAGCCTCTTGCCAGTTTACAACCCAGGAATGTTTTTCTCATAGACTTGGAAGACATCCCTTTGAAATGTAATCATCAAGAAAGATAATGCCCCTATTTCTCAGTCTCTATGGAAAGAATAGGAGACTAACTTCCATGGCAGCCAATTAGCAAACACAGATTGTCTCATCACAGAGAAAATTATCTGCAAACTCAGGAAATAACTCAATGTACTTTATACATCCCTCTGATCAGCCTGCTCTCAAAACATCTCCCAGAACTTTTCCACTAGTTTATTGCAACCTTAAAAAATTCTCCTGCTCTTTGTTTCAGTAGATTTGAGTTCTGATTAATTTTGGCCTCCCTTTCCAATTGTAATAATCTTGGAAAAAGTCTTCCTTGCCTGTTTAACTTTGTCCATTGCAGTTTTGCTTTGATACTGTTCATCATACTAATCTTATATCATTTATTTTCTTGTTTATTTTCTGAACCCTCCACTTGAATGCAAACATTGTTAAGTTAGGCAAAAATTCACCTCTAACCCAACATAGATTTTCAGTTGGGACTTTTTAATAAAAAGACAGACTGACAGGGAAAAATGAACAGCATGTTAACACATGCAGTGTACATCAGGTGGGAGAATCCTCAAAGAAAAGTAACTCAAACTGGTGGTTTGGAACTCTGGCTTACTTCAAGAAAGAAAAATACATTTGTAAGGAAATATCAGGACAAAGGAAAGCAGTTAAAGGCTTCCAAGGCAAACTGCGAAAAGGAAAAAATACAGGAGGAAACTAAAGGAGTAAGGTTTGTTTACAGATTTCTCTTGTGCCATCTCTGGGCTGATAAAAGAGTCTGTCTGCAGTAAAAGGAGAATTTATTTGGGGGCTTTAGGCAGTAAGGAAGAAGGAGAGAAAGCTCCCTCTACATTTGCTCCTTCTTAAATACCTTCTGTTCAAAATAATATTTTATGTCAGAGAGTTGTATTTGGAGGTGACATATTCTGGTTTCCTTCAACACCATGATGGTGGTAATTTATGTTCAGCTTACCATGGTATCCTTATTTCTTAGAACTATGCCTAGCACAAATTATATATCAAACAGAAATACTTACTGAATTAATAAATCCTGTGATACTTTTAGTTTACCATTATCTATCTTATTTGTTAACACATAATTAATGCATAATAAATACCTATTAAATATGCATTGTTAATAAATATTTATTAAGATGTGATTAGAGGCAAAGGAAACAGTGTGTGTAAAGGCATTTCAGTGTCAACAGCATACTAAATATGGGCTAATTGCAACCAATTACTGATAGTCAAATCATGAAATAAAAACAGAAAAGTATAAAGGCTTTACACTGAATAGAACAACAGTTAGTGGACCATATAACAACTTGAAATATATAGTTGGGGTTTTTATCCTCTAGGTTACAGGCAGGCACTAAATGAGTATAAGTAGTGATAAAGGAAATCTCTATTCAGTCTTGCACATGCATATATGGGCTTGACCCTTTCATGACCCTAAGCCAAGTCTCAACATTCCAGACCTTTTAAAGAAATGAGCCTAGTTTCATGCCTGCAACAATGATGTGACACTGCAACAATAATGAGCAAGACAGATTTCCAGTTCCTTTCTATAAGCAATCAGTAAATGCCTTTTCAAATCTTATTCTAATTGGAAGGTATTTCCACCTTGTTCTATATGACACTCTCATACTTCAGAGCTGGGGAGACTCTTCCTTAAGACACTTCCTTGCCTGGCATATTATTAAATTCAGCCCCCATATAAATTATTATTGGAGGTAATTATTTGATTCTCCTTCTGCAATAAAGTGTCTTATGGGATCAGTCCAACAAACCTAGTACTTTATTGAGTACTAATAAATTCAAGCTTACAGGATGGGTATATACCACTATGAGGGAAATAAACAAAAACATGATTTTTCTTATAAAACTGCATCAATTCTTAAAAAGTTCTTGAGTGTAGCTATGTTGTAGCCAACTAAAAGAAATATGACATTTCTATGTTTATAATCCTGAGAAAGTATTTTGTGTAAATATTAAACATTTTCCATCATCACCATCCCAAAACACAAATTCAAATTATGAAAATATCTTTTTGTTGGATTGAGGGTCAGCTAGTATGTATTTTCTTATGAAAAAAATGCCTTATAAAAAATGGGAAGTGCAAAATCTTTGATTCAAGCTGATAAGTAAAATTTTAATATAACATTTATGCTGTAATTGTGAAATTTTGTAGAGCATATTTAAAATAGAAAGTGATTGTATCTTTAATGTTTACAACAAGCTAAATTTATTTTAAAGGGAAAACTTAAAGTAAGTTAAAGGTACAATTTTTACCACTTGTTAAAAATAGTTAAAAAAAAACAAAACAAAACAAAAATTCCTGGATTAAGTAAGCTGTATTCAAGGGAAATATGTAAATGAAGGGCCAAACTATACAGAGGACAAAGTAAAGTCTGATTTAGTGCTATACACCTGAACATCTACAAAACAATAATACCAGACTAAATTTAAATTTAGGCTGATAACAATACACTCTGTGTTATTTAAAATAATTTTTCATTATTATTTTCTTTACACAAGATTTTGTTGTTATTGTTTCCATTTATTATATTTATAACATATTTTTAAGAGAGATTTATTTTGTATCTCCCTCTGGTGTTTCTAGAACAAATGGCAATCCATGGTGTCCAGTAAACACCAGAATATCTAGCCTGTGACTCTCTCTCTCTGTCTCTCTGACCTTATTTCCTGTGGATTTCCCCACTCAACAGCAGCCATATTTTTTACCGACCAGAGTTCTTGGCCTACTTAATCAATAGAAATTAATAAGAGGCCAGACAAGAAATTCAGGCAAGGCTTTATTGAGCCCCCTGCTGCAGCAGGAGGGAGCATAAACAAGTAGCAGGTTTCTTTGCTTGCTCCCTGAGGCAGGGCAAGCTGATTCCTTATATGGGGTGAGGGTAGGGTTGTGTCCAGGGTCCAGTCAGAGTGGTAGCTTAGGTGATCTCCCCACCCCCTTGGTGGTGCTGTGTGGGTTTTGGTCTTTTTATATCTTGTTGTTCATAATTTGTCCTATCTGCTCATGCACGTAGTTAATGTTAGTTCCTGTCTTTTCAGTTTCTTAGTCTTTGCCTTGAAATTTCTTCCTTCCATTCATTCCTCACTTTACCATGTCTGATCAAATCTCACCACTTCAAAAATGCCTTCAGTGATTTCTTTATCAGAAAGAGCACCCCTACCAATCTGGATTCACAGAGCTTGATTTATTTACCGTTATAGCTCTTATATCATTAACATCAATGCATATTTATTTTTTATTATTGGCTTTCCCCCAGTTGGAATGAAGCTATAGGAGATATGAGGCCTTGTTTAGTTTATTGCTCCATCTTTAGTACCTATAATAATATGTGCACATAATAACTACTCAATAAATATTTAAGAATTAATGATTGAATGGATGAACAAATCATCAACAACTTCCAATTGTTGAGCTTTTACTAGTATGAGAGAGCATAATGCTAATACTTTTGTCTCATTTAAACGTCATAGAAATAATCTAGTGTAGATATTATTATTTCTCTTTTATAGATAAGAAAATGAATTTAGAGAACTGAAAGGATACTGTATAGCAGGGAGGACAATTTAGGATGGAAAGACTATGAATATAGATTAGGACATATTGAATGAATTCACCAGTGGGAAATACAGTTGGAAGGGTCTAATAGGGAGCTGGATATAAGAGTAGGATGTTTAGGAGGAAGAGCCAGGACAAGTATATTATATTATATTAATTATTTTATCTTATAGTTATTCATTATGAGTATATAAGTAGTAGTTTAAACCACAAAAATAAGTGGAATTTCCTAGGAATCTGAGTGTGAAAGGGAAGAAGTTAGCGAGGAAATAGCAACCCTTATATGTGTGACTAGACATACAAAGCCTCAATTTTTCAAAGCTGGGTAAGTCACATTTTCCATTTTTCCTTTCTTAAAAGGGCATTACAGTATACAACTCATAAATATAGAAGTTATGATAGACTTCTGTTTTCATTTATACCTAGTCAGCCATTAAATACATTTGATTTTATTCTCTAAGTATTTTCCTAGTCAGTCCTCTCTATTTCCTCTGTTTTGGCTGGACCCTCATCATTTCTTATTTTGCTTTCAGCAATGACCTACCAAATTATCTCCCAATTGGTGTTTAGTCTTGTCTTTTTAGATTTTTTTTTTCTAACGTAAGTAGAAAGGCTTATTTGTTCTAAATAAGCTTCAATCATCTTTCTAAGTTGCAGTACACTCCTGGTACAAATTGTTCTGCTGCTTTCTCTCCAGCAGCACAGGCATGAGCAACTCAATGCCCACCACCAGCATATATATATATATATATATATATATATATATATATATATATATAAAATTAGCTTTGCAAACTAATTTCAAGTGCAGCATTCCATTTTTCAAAGGAAAAACACTATAAGTAGAGTGAGTATGGTACAAACAGCATGTAACCACAACCTCGAGAATGAAAAAGATGTTTAGCAAAAGAAATCTGTAGAAATGATCTGTCTGTGAATGATGCAGTGTTGTGCCTGCCCTGTGACTTGGGTCTAGGATTTGGAGAGAAATCCAATGATAGCAAGGATGCCCTAGAGATCACAGGTGGCAACAATACATCAGGTGGGCTAGCCCAAGGTGATGGAGAGCCTCCATTTAAAAAAAACAAAAAGGCCTGGTATTGGAAAGACTGACGGAAGACTGTTTTATTTATTGCTCTACTCCGTATGCCCAGCACAGTACCTGACACTCGATAGGTGCTCAACAAATGCCCCATTGAAAATAATATGAATCTCCAGCCCTTCCTCAGTGTGAGACTGAGAAAGAAACCTGAAGCTTCTGAACTTTCGTTGCTTTCTGTGAAAGTGAGCATACCATGAGATCTCACATGTGAACCTGCCAGGCAAATTCTAAAGCAAATCACAAATGAGAGGAGTGCAAGATAAGGATAAGGCTGCTTCTGTTGTTCATTCCAAAAGATTTCTAGATACTAATATTAACTTTCATTACTAAAGAGCAGTGTCAATTTCTCAGTAACATTCTACTATTCAATAAAATAGATCATCCAATTTATAAGTATATATATATATATATATGTTATTCATAGACATCAACAAAGCCCTTGTAATTTGCAGGAGAAAAATTCAGGCCATGAACATTTTTATTCTTCCAGTTATTCCCCCCTGCATAAAAGCCTTCTTTTCATAGATTACATGTCATATTCCAAACCTTCGGCTTTGCAGGCAAAGCATTTCATGTTCTGACCGCTGCCTCTCTTTGCATCTTCATCTCCCTTCTGTGCTGCACATTAGATCAGCAGACATGGGAGCCTCCATCTGTGCTGAGCCATCCTTACTCCCCTGAAACTGCAATGTTCTTTCTCACCTATGAGCATATGAGAGTACTATGAATCTATAATCCGCTTTCTGCTCTCCCGTGACTCACATCGCTGTAATATTTCAGGTGAAGAAAGATTGCCCTGTGATCATCATATGTTGCTTCCATGAGCTGTATGTACTGAAAAATACTTGTGGAGAGGGTATAAATATGGGAGTGACTATTGTGAACACCTAAAATAATTTAACATATGGTAACGACATAATTTTATAGCTAATGTTAATTAACTCTATAGATTAAAAAAATCGTAATATATTTTACCATGCCTTCATTCCTTAGAAAAATATGTTGGTTTAAATATGATCAAAGACAAGTCAATGTCCTTCTTTTCTAGATCAGTATTCTTATAGCGTACCATAGGATGTTACACAAATTTACACTGAAAAAATTTCATGGTCATACTTGGTTGGGAAAGCTGTGTCAAACAAAAACATATTTTGTAAACTCTAGATAATTCAATATATGGATGTACATTGGGGATACTACAAAATACTATACATTAAGCAGTGTTTCCCAAACTTTTTAACACATGTATGTAGAAATAATATCTTGCAGAAATACTGATGTAAACCTATCCATTTATCTTTATAGGAAAAAAGAACAGAATAATTCTACCTGGAGAAATATCTCCCCCAAATAATCTCACCTATTCAAATGTGTGCCATGCCCATGCCTAAAGTTCTAATTAGCGTGTCTTTGGATTAAGACTTCAGTTTCTGTTAAAATATCACTACCTAAGAGAGTGGCTCCAGTTTATGCCTTACTAGTTATATATACTCTGCTTTAAAATTGTCTCTGAAAGTTAATGTTGAAAATCATTTAGATGGATCATGTAAACCTTAGACATTTGAGAAGATGCTGCTACTATAACAGAGCCAGCAGGAATGGCAGCAAGAAAAAGGGTCAAACAGCAATACTTCAACATTTTTCTAAGTGTCAAAATGTTACAACAGTGGAAAATTACAAGGCAACTAACTAGTCTTGCCATTAAACCTTCCTTAAAAATTGCTATCTGTAATCTGCCTCAAGAATGAAGTCATTTGGAGTTAACCATTATCCAAAATCTATTTACAAGTTAAGAGCTCTCTAAGCCTCCAGCTATGGAATCATGACAGTATAATAGATGGTGTGCATTGCCTTTGGAAAAAATGAAGGTTACTTATCTATAAGCCTGTTTTTCTGACTATGTGTCATTATCTATCAGCCATTAGAAAGCCACTCACTGCCCCAGAGCAGTTAACTTGCTGATTGGTTTCTGATTATTATATTTCCTTGGGCAACTGATTGATACTTATCATTTTTTTTTTCCTTCTCTGTTGCCTGCAAAAAAGATTCATATACTATGGATAATTTTTTCAGTACTTTCTGCCAGCAGGGGGAGTTTTGTAGTTTTCTTTCAAATATTGACACCATTACAACTTCTTTGCCAGGAGACTTAAACTGTGTTTCAATGTTAATTGTAATGGTGGTTCCTACATACTGAGAAGGAATTCCTGGGTACAATTCTTAAAGGCGATACATGTAGCACAAGTACAGCATCACGTATCACAGCAACATTCTGATAATCTTGGCACTGTCATTGCAGTAATGATGATAACTTGGGTTAATCTTTTTTTTTTTTTTTTTTTTTTTTTATTTTTGCGGTACGCGGGCCTCTCACTGCTGTGGCCTCTCCCGTTGCGGAACACAGGCTCCGGACCCGCAGGCTCAGCGGCCATGGCTCACGGGCCCAGCCACCCCGCGGGCATGCGGGATCTTCCCGGACCGGGGCATGAACCCATGTTCCCTGCATCGGCAGGCGGACTCTGTTACATGTAGCACAAGTGCAGCATCACGTATCACAGCAACATTCTGATAATCTTGGCACTGTCATTGAAGTAATGATGATAACTTGGGTTAATCTTTTTTTTTTTTTTTTTTTTTTTTTTTTTTTTTTTTTGCGGTA
>NC_041226.1:42933703-42987877 GCF_002837175.3 Physeter macrocephalus | reverse complement strand
TCTTCCCGGACCGGGGCATGAACCCATGTTCCCTGCATCGGCAGGCGGACTCTCAACCACTGCGCCACCAGGGAAGCCCTGGATTAATCATTTTAAACACAAGAATCATTCTTTTTTATTCCTAAGATGATCGAAGAAGATGACTTTTAAAAAATTAAAGTCTATAGCCTCTTTTCATAAGGACTAATAAGTGCAACTACTGAATGATATTTTTCCAACAAATCAAAGTATCAAAATAGTATAGGCAACTAGGACTCAGAATTTGAAAGTCAATGAAAATTCCGTTCTGCCTAGTATGCCTTAAATACACCTACAAAAGGCCCTATAATTTGCCTGATCATTGGTGCACTAATTTGAGTTAAGCTAGTGTAACTTCTACACATCTACTCTTAAAATAAATATACAAAGACAAAGGATAATAAAACACACTATCAGCTGTTTGTGACTTAGTTTATTAGACTACTTTGTTTCATGACAATAGCTGAGAAAATAAACTAGAAGATGGAGAACTGGTTGTGGGGCTTGTAATAAATACCTTGGATCAGGGGAGATTTCAATTCTGTGGGGTGCTGAAATGAGGGGCTGTGTACAATGAAAGGGAATTGTGAGTGAAGTGGGCACTCATGGAGACCATGTGAGGGGAGGTACTGAGAGAGAAATTTGAATGAGAAG
Organism: Physeter macrocephalus; assembly: GCF_002837175.3. NCBI lineage: Eukaryota > Metazoa > Chordata > Mammalia > Artiodactyla > Physeteridae > Physeter > Physeter macrocephalus. The sequence continues at coordinate 42,987,205 of NC_041226.1, read as the reverse complement.
CTAAGAGGGAAAAGAAGCATGCAGCTCTCACCTCACAGTTTTGCACAGGAACAGTGAAATTCTAACACACTCATGGATATTCAACAATTATCATTCACTGACAGGACACCTTTGTCATCAGTTTCCTGAATATTACCAATAAAAAAAATCTGTCATGTTTTTGTGCCCTATTGGCAATAAAGATGACATTTCTCTTCTCTTTTCTCAAAGGTTACCTTGTTCTTCATATTTTTAGCTGTTAAAAGGCAATATAACTCTAGTCGAAAAGGACAATGAGTTTAAAGCTTTATTGAAAACTAATTAAGAGTTATTCCTTTATCTTTAACTATGATTCCTTGCCTAAAATTAGTATATCCTCTTTTAATAACAAATATTAACTTTTTAAACTTAAATTTAAGGAAATATATAAAGGGCTGGTAATCTAACATATACAAAATTAGAATTAGGTGTGTTAACTTAATTGCAGATTAGTGAGTTTTAGATTTTGAGAAGGGAGGGAAACATCATATAAAACCTATAATTTTACAGTTCTAACAGAGTGTAGCAATAATACCAAAAACATGGTAAAATTGACTAAGGTTTGTATTAGCTTATGAGCTGAAGCACAGTAATTCCTTAAATAATTTAATATTTTCCAAGTTATTAATATTGTTTTCTGGGAATATTATACTTAGAAGAGACAAACTGATGAACTAAGTAGGTGTGTTCTGTCTTTATGACTTATAGTCTATAGGGCAAGACAGAAAGTAAAACAATAAAGTCACCTAATAATTAGCAAATGCAGTAATGTAGTAAATGCCACATAAGACAATTATGAGGTGCTACTGGAGTATTTACCAAGAGACTTAATCTACTTTGGGGTTATGTAGGAAAGCTGCTTGAGGCAACATCTAAAACAAGCTTATAAATGAATAATATCTGCTTTCCTACAAAATCTTATAAAGGCTTTTAAACTTTGGAAACCATTTATTTATAAAAGACATAGTCATTGAATAGCTACTATGTACTAGGTATTGTGCTATGTGCTAGAAATACATCAATGAGCTTGATGGACAAGTCCTTCCCTTCGTAGAGCCTATAGTCTAGTGACGAAGAGCAAAGAGCAGGCCACTGTCAATCAGGTAGTTTTTTCTTTGGTTTAGAAACCATTATTTCTGGCTGAAAAGCACATGTTTTAGAATCCTATAATAATTAAATTAATTAATTAATAATCAAAATCCTATAATATGGATGACTCTATCATTCATAAATGCATGATACTCTGATTTGAGATAAATATATTGAAGCCGAATTTCTTCATTTTTTTTCCCTTACATCTATAAGTTGTGATTTGGGACTCTACTGAATATATGTGTTGTCGAGAGAAAGATACATAGACATATAAAGGGAGAGAGTAGAAGAGATGTTTGATTTCTCTACTATGTACTAATTATTTTTTAAATATCATTAGATGATGTTTACTTATCTTCTTCCAATCATCAACAGACTTACAGAAAAAGTCTTTACCGTGTTAACACCAACAAGGGAGTATTTGCACATTAAGAGTCCCACACAAAAAGTTCACATATAATACACACACAAAATATTAATTTAGTAAAATTATTTTGAGCAACTTTAATGTGCCAAATATTGTGGTAAGTGTAGTACAGAAAAAAAAGGGTAATAAAATCTATCTCAGCAACTTCTTTTATAGCAAGAATCTCATAAATGTCTATTTGATTTAAATAGGGAGGAATGACATCTTTTTATTTATAAATTGCCAGATTCTCCCCTACAAGCTTTTTGAAGTCAGAGATTTTTACCTTATTTGTATTTATAGCCTTAGTAGCAAGCTGAATTTTAGTATATAATTTGTGTGTAATAAATATTGTTTAGATATCTGCAGGAAAAAAGGGGGGAGGGAAGGAGGCAGGAAGAGAGGAAGGAAAAAGAAAGGAAAATAACTTTTAATTATTTACCTTATTGTTATTATTATTTATTGAGTAACGCCAAAATACTTAGATTTCTCTATTGAATTCACTAATAGAAAACTTCCTAAATTATGAACTTCCAAGCTAACCTAAAAGGAAAAACTGTGAACATAATTTAAAAAAATTAATTATGAGAAAGGCTAACTGTAAAATTGATTATGTAGTAACATAGCATATTTTAAGTTATAGAAGTCATTTACCCCTACAATAAATGACCTCAAGTGTCTGGATAATGGTCTTGCATTTATTTTCTATTTCCTGCACTAATTGAACTCTTATTTCTTTATGTTGCATAGATTCGTCTAGGCTAGAGATGGTCTATAACTACTTCTCTCATAGTCTGAATTTTTTCTGTTTTGTTTTTTTCTAATTTTACTATCATGATTATGCACCATAAGATTAAGGCTGTTGGAGATACAGGCCTTCTTGTAACTAGGATTTTAGTCATAAACACCTAGCTCGTGATAAAGGGTTAATTTATGTATTAGACTGAACTGCCTCAACTTCTATTTTTTTTTGGTCGCACGGTATGGCTTGAGGGATCCTAGTTCCATGACCAGGGATTGAACCTTTGGCAGTGAAAGCACAAAGTCCTAACCAATGGACCGCCAGGGAATTCCCTCAACTATTCTTTTTTAACTCAGAAGATTATGTTAACACATAATAAAATTACATGTTTAAATCACATTATTCACATGCCATGAAAACCTTAAATCACATATAAAGCCAATGAATTAGACAAGCTTTATGTTGATTAAAGACAAGATAAGATGCTAAGCGGTGAATCAAAAACAAAACAAACACAGATGCACAGTTTTGCTAAGAGAGCTCTCTCTCTAGTAAGTTTAGAAAATGAACACTACGGTTATATACCCTTAAAATAAACAGCGAACTTAATCATTATAGATAGATTAAAAATATTGATTGTGATCTCAGTGATCACACACTGTATGAAACAACAAACAAATTATTTAATATTCTCATTTTTTCAAGAAATGTAGAGAACAAAGGTATTTAATTGTTTGTGTCCCAACTGCTAACTGACAAATTTTCATCTTACAGTGAAATAACATACACTATAAAAAAGAAAATAAATCAAACAACTTTCATCTTTCACCAGACAATCTAACACTACATTTACCTTTAATTGTCCCCTGAATCCTATTGTTTTTTTTAACATTCTAAACCAGATATTTTCTGCCCAACGTAGTTAATTAAAGAACATCTAGGTACTACATATACACAGAAAAGCGTTGGATAATACATGAAGATTGAAGTCAATTTCTTTATATTTTTTATCTTTTATTCATTAGGAAATTTTGAAAAGCGGAAACAGAGAAATAAATCCCACAAACCTTGAAATCACTTACAATTCAACTTTAGAAGCTGCAAAATAGTACTCACTTAAGAAGGACATCTGGACTGTAAAATAACAGACCACTAAAAGACGAGAGCTGCTCTTCTGTAATATGACTGTGTGCTATGGGTTCTCCTTGACTCGTTTGTCACTGCCTGTTTAAAACATTTGCACTTGCCCCGTGCATTGATTATGTCTGGCATTAGAAATAATATATATTAGTGGTGGAGGTGCTACTGTTAACATTTTAGTTTAATGAAGATTGTGGTTACCTTGTCTCAAATTTCATCCATTCATTCATTGAGAAAATATTATGGAATACTGAATATGTGTCAAACTATTGGGGGCACTGGAAACAGAGCAATACATAAAATCAGTAAAAATCTGTGGCCTCATAAAGCTTAATTCTGGCAAAGGGTCCAGGAAATGGACAATAAATACAATACATAAGCGAAACTTACAGTATGTCAAAGAGTATTAGTTGCTAAAAGTAAAATAAAAGAAGAAGGAAAATGGGAAATATTGGTGATTGAATATTTTATATATATTACTTAAAACAGGGAAGTAGAACAAACAGTGATTAAGTAATGGAATGAAGTTTAATTTGTTTCCTTATGTCTATTTGTTTACAGATTAAATACATTAGCTTCATTCTAACGGGTGGTCCATTCAAAACAAGTTTTATGAAACAATACCAACAACCAAATAAGAACACATACACACAGAAAAGAATAATTAAACCCCAAATGTATTTTTTTCCTTTTCCTGATTCCAGGATAGGAAACAATTGTACATAGTAGAAAAAGAGACAGTTTTCAGAAAATGTGGGTAAATTTCTCATCAAGAACTATCTGTGTTTCTCCAAGAAAATAATAATCTCTTGTATCATCAGTTCCTTGGTAGAATGGAGGGCTAAACTTCAGATGAAGCGCTGAATATTGTCATAAATACAAAATTATAAGATCTTATAGTTTGGATTCTCCTCTTCCTCACCATGTTTCTCCTGGCCTTTATGTTGGTCACCTAACCTCCTGAGGGCACATGAGTGCTGTCTGGCTACAATATGAGTGAATTGCCTTTGTCCCCAGGTATGATTTGGCCGATCTGGCCAGCTGCAAGGTCCACCTTCTCTTCTTTATGTATCATACCTAAATTTCATGACAGAAAAGACTTCCCTGAAATAGGAAAAGAGTTCTTCAGGTGGGCGTTAAGAAAGGACGTCCTCCCTGAATCTCCAGATGAGCTCTCCAAAAGCATTTGTAAAAGAGAAGACTCAAACTTCCAAGTATTAAGTGAAAACTAAAGTTAAAGCCCTGAGAGATTTTTAAAGATGAAATTTCATGCACAGAGAAAGATAATGAGGAAGATATTTTAAGTAAAAATAATTTCCCAGTGCTTTCAAATCATATGACATATTCAGCTGCCTACTCTGACTGTTCATAAGGCCTGCTCATGGATAAAGCTTGACAATTGGATTTAAGAGTGCCACATTTGATTGCAGTTTCTGTGATTACATAGAGAACAATGAGTAATATATCAATTTACCCAGTTTCAAGAATTCACAAGTAAATCAGACTTACCAAATTTATCTGTCAAGAAAGTTTGTATAAGAAATAATTAATGATATGGTTAAAATCAGTATGATATGTTAAAGTACCATAATCCCCTTTTGGGTTTTCATTTTACATGCTTTTGAAATAGCTATACTTAACAAAATAAAAACAAAGCTATTTGATTCCAACCACTTGGGAATTTGTAAGGATATGTGACGATTTTAAGGTTTATTAAGGGGATGTTTTCTTGAGTGGATATTATGATTTCACATCTTTCAGAGTCCTTTGTATTAAATAGGTGTTACATATGAGAAATTAGATTAGAAAAAAATATCTAATTTTTTTTCAAATTTTGGTATCTAAAAAGTTTATATTATCTCAGATAATCATATCTGAACAATGAAACACAAGTAGAAATGAAGTTGCATAATCAGTGTTTACTATCAGTTATTTTTTCCCTCTGGTCTGTGTAATTTCAATACATAATAATATAAGAAAAATGATGATACTGATACTATTTATTTACTCATTTATCTATTCATTCATAGACTCTTTATTTATGAGCCCTACAAGTAGATTCCCTTCTAGGTCAAAATGCAGTGGTCAAAAACAGAAACAAGGTCCTGCTTGTATGTGGAGTTTACATTACAGCAGGGAAAATAGACATAATATACAAGTAATAAGATCATATAAATTATTGATATAGCTTCCTTAGTCAATAAACAGACTAATGTGATACCCAGTGGCAGGTTAGAGGGGACTGCAGTAGAGTGGGTGATTATGGAAGTGTTCTATAAAGAAGTAGCATGAGAGCCAAAATATGACTGACAATTAGTAATCTAGAAATCCCCCAAACTTTCAACCACATCTACATGCTCATGTCATCTCAAACCTGATTATATTTTTAAAATCTGTTGAATCCTTTCTATTTTGTGCCCTGACATTTCACAAAATTGAAAACCTTTCAAACCACGTACAGGAAAATAATTTTATAGGACACAATATGGTATAATGCAGTATAATAAAACCATAAGAGCAGAGATCCATGCTTAAATGAACCTACAGTAACATATTAGCAAAGTTGCCCAGTAGCCAGGACACAGAAACAACCTAAATATCCATCTACAGATGAATGGATAAAGAAGACGTGAAACATATATACAATGGAATATTACTCAGCCATAACAAGGAACAAAATCAGGTCATTTGTAGAGATGTGGATGGACCTGGAGTCTGTCATACAGAATGAAGTAAGTCAGAAAGAGAAAAACAAATATTGTATATTAATGCATATATGTGGAATCTAGAAAAATGGTACAGGTGAAACTATTTGCAGGGCAGGAATACAGGAATACAGACATAGAGAACAGACATGTGGACATGGTGGGGAAGTGGAGGGTGGGATGAATTGGGAGATTAGGATTAATATATATACACTACCATGTGTAGAATAGATAGCTAGTGGGAACCTGCTGTATAGCAGAGGGAGCTCAGGTCAGTTCTATGTGATGAACTGGATGGGTGGGATGGGGTGTTGGGAGGGATGTCCAAGAGGGAGTGGATATATGTATACATATAGCTGATTCACTTCATTATACAACAGAAACTAACACAACATTGTAAAGCAACTATACTCCAATTTAAAAAATCACATTACAGAAACTCTACATAAAAGTGCATATGTCTTCCTCAAAATATTAACAGTAACTATTGAAATTTTACTATGTTTCAGATTCTGAATAGAAAATGGATTTTCACCAAAACATATCAATATTTTATGTAATGTAAAAAAGGAAAACAGCAACAACAAAAAACTATGTTTTTAAATCTTGCATTCAAGATTTAGATATAGGTTAGGTCTGGAGATGAACCAAAACAAAACTCTCTTTGTCTTTTAGCTTCTATCATTTGATTTTCATTTGAGGAGTTCTAAGGAAGTGGTTATCTGCTACTAATATCCAAAAAAAATTTTTTTTTGCTAAAATACAGCTCTCATATGAATATAATACACTGTGCCATTGGTGGTTAGTATTAGTTTTACTTACGTTTTCATTCTTTTAAACTGCTGGGTGGCATTGATGGTAAGAACACATGCTTGGTAGGATGACTGCCTGAGATGAATTTCAACCCTTTTTTGGACCAAATTATTCTCTCTGGACAAGGTAGTTGAATTTTCTAAGTCTTGTGAGGGAAAATAAAGCAATCAAGCTCATCAGCTCAAGCCTTTAAAAATGTTGTTTGTGAACACTTCAAGATGACTTTTGGAAGAGAGCAAGAAATATAAAGAATATATAGGCTAGATTGAGGAATTCCATTCAGAAGATGGACTGAATGGGATTCGAGGTGTGAGCATCGGAGAGTATTTAGCCTTGTACGTATGTGTATAAATATTGCTGTTGTTTTGGTTACAGCTACAGTTACATAGCTTTTGAAGCATAAGCTTATAAATCTATTCAACCTATAAGTCTTGTAATTTTTTAAAGTGTGAACTGGATGAATGTGAGGTTTTTTTCAAAAACATTGCTGAAATGACTGTGCTTAATATGACAGCTATTTCAGTTCCTCTTTTAGTTTTGTTCTCTTGAGAATGTTATGTGAGAACATGAGCCTAATAATTTCTACTTTCAAACTAAAAGCTAGCTTCTTAAACTGAAGGCACTCCTCCTGCCTCATGTCTAAAGTAGGACATAAATCATGATACACCTTGTTAGTGTGCTGGTGAATGTGTATTATTTTTGATAACCTTGACATAAAGTTGGTTGCGTCCTACATAGGGTAAACCTCTTAATAGCCTAATAGCTTACAAGTAGAAAGAAAGCAACCATGCTGCTTACCTAGTATTTCAATTCTACTTAAAATTCTATGATTTAAATGTAACATATGTTGTCTATACATGTAGTATGAATAGACTTTTAACGTTTTTACTCAAAGGACCCTCTCCAACAATTTGTTCTGATGCATAAAAATGAATTAGGCAGTTATTACAATAATGAAATCTACAATAAAAATTTGGGGAAAGATAATACCTACCCTAAGTATCATTGACTGAGATAAACTAAGGTCAAAGAGAGGAGGTTTACCAAAAAAAATTAATATTCATAGGATTCTAATGATACTTTTTTTCTGAATTATTGACAATGATGTTAAAATATGACCAACAGGATAGATGGTAAAAAAGTGATTCTGAGACTACACAACTAAAGATAATATTGATAATTGTATATCGTATTTACTGTCTAATATATATGAGAAACCAAGCTAATATTTTAACATGCATAGGGTTATTTAATCCACATAATATAGATATGAGGATTAATAAGTTAATATATTTATATAACACTTGTTATTGTTAATTAAAAACCCTGTGCACTGCACTAATGAGAGTTAAAATTGGATGGGTGAGGTATACTTTAAAAAAACTATCACACAGTAAAAAGTTGAACTAAAAACATGATAAAATCTTGTCTTGTGAAAAATGATAAATCCCTTGATAACACCCCGTTCAATAGAAATTGAAATCTATACCTGCCAGTCTTCTGATGAATAAACAAGGTAATACTTGTAAAGTATTTTAAAAAGTATCTGACACATAGTAAGTTCTTAGTATAAAGAAATTATCTCTATAAGAGCAGTGTAGCACAGTGGTTAAGAATATAAACTGTATACTTAACCTCTGGGCTCTGTTACTTCTTCACCCTGTGATGTAAGGAAGTGACTTTACCTATGTGTTCCTCTGCTGCTTCATCTGAGAAATGAATATAATAATGTTTGCAATTTATAAGATTATTCTCTTAATAATATAATTTTAAATCATTATTAATTAATTCTAAATAATTCTAAATTCTTTTTTAAGAAAAAATAATAAGCTTATATGTTAATTTGGTTTAATAATATATTGTTTTACATTGATTTATTCTTTTTAATTGCAGCAAAATATAAAATATATAATATGTACCATTTAATTCATTTTAAAATATACAGTTTAGTGGCATTAAGCACATTCACATTGTTGTGTAATCATTGTCGCCATCCATATCCAGAACTTTTTTCATCTTCCCAAACTGGAACTTTGTACCCATTAAACAATACATCCCCATCGCCCACTCCCCCCACTCCCTGGCCACCACCATCCTACCTTCTGTCTCTATGAATTTGAGTGTCCTAAGTATCTCATATTCTTTTTGACAGCTTTCTTTAGTTATTAAGTAGACTTTGTGATTTTTGCCCACTCTGCTAATTTTAAATTATGTATTTCCACTTGAGATAAGTCTTAAAAAGAAATAAACTGGATAAATGTCATCAAGCATACAGTTTACCAGTCACATGGGTTATTCTTCTCATTTAGAAAACACTCCCATTTAAGATCCTGTACTCTCTTTATTTAGGTTCATATTTAAATGGACATAATAAAACCCAAGGTTTGATTTTGTAAAGGTAATATCCCCATCAAGATGTTAAAAACTTGATCTTTTTCATAACATTTCCAGTGCAAATGAGGCCAAAAAACTATCATAAACATATCAAAATTGGCAGAGGAACAGTAAGGGCATACGCTACTGAATTGAAATCAATTAATGGCTTGAGTCTCAAGTCTTGCCAAATCATGCATTATTATTGGATATTTCATCATTCTAACAAATAGTCTTTTGAAAAAATATGTTATGATGTAACATCATACATTTGCTAAACCTATGGTAAAAAACTATGGTAAACCTATGGTAAAAATTTTTTCTCTTTATCCTGGTTTTAAATATATATGCTAGGTCCCACAACCCTGAAGTATAAGACCAATAAAATATGAGTTTCTTTGAGAGAGATTAGTCTCCTTATTCACTAAGTCACCCTCAGGCCTCTGGTAGGTCAAGAAAATTTGTTTGAGGAGACAGACTTCTGAATATAGGAGCCAAAAGAACTGGAAATATTAATTTGTTGCCCTGTCCAGATTCCGTAATGTAGCTATTAAAGAAGGTGGATCTGGGTAGCCATGCATTTCTCTACTCAAGGAAGAGAGGAATTATACCAATTCAAGGTAACATTTTATCAAAAGTTTGCTGCTAAGCAACTCAGAGTATATATGGAAGAGTGTTGCTAGGCAGCACACCTCATCTGTTCCACTGCTGAGAAGATTTTTTGTTAGTGCAATGAGAAATTAGCCCAAAATTTATCTCTCATAAAGCTTTTACATGTACAAGTAAGTTTACACAAAGAAGTATCATTTTAAGTATGAAATAGAGGTATTAGATGTTAGAGATAATATTAGATATTAGAACATATTACCACGATTTGGAGACTGGCAATACTATAAGGTTAAGTGACTCATGTCTGTAAATATCAATTCGAACGTCACAGAAAAGCAACTGCAATTGACAAAACACACCTGAACCAGTGAAGTTAGAGTTTATATTCTTAATATACAAAGATCTGGTATACACAGATATGAGAATCTTTAAAACTTCATCAGGGATAAAAAATGACATGGCCAGACATAATAAGGAACATAAAAAGACAAGCAGAGATTAATAAGTCTATTTATGATGTTGGCATTCCTGTTTCTGTTGCAATGTCTCTTCTCTGGTTGTTCGTTCAGCCATATCTTCTGAGATATAGAGTCTGGGTTAGGCACCTTGGTCTGCCATAATGAAATGCCAGCGACTGGGAAGCATAAACACAGAAATTTATTTTCTCACAGTTCTGGAGGCTGGAAGTCCAAGACCTGGATACCAGCATAGTTGGGCTCTGGTGAAGGCTTTATTTCTGGCTTGCAGATGGCCACATTCTCACTGTGTGCTTTCATGGCCTTTCCTCCTTTCAAGTACATGGAGAGAGAGACAGAGACAGAGAGAGCTTCCTCTTCTTATAAACCCATCAATCCTATTGGATTAGGACCCTACCCTTGTGACCTCATGTAAGCTTAATTACTTTTTAAAAAGCCTATCTCCATATACAGTCACATTGGGGTTTAGAGCTTTAACATATGAATTTTGTGGAGACACGGTTGAGTTTATAGCAGAGTCAAAATGATAGCTGCCTACTTTGCAAACCCTCTTAGATATCCTAAAGACAAGATAATCCAAAACTATTGTTCTCCAAACAGAATTCTTTGTAATATTTGATTCTTCTCCTTCTCTCTATCCCACTCATTCCTTACTACAAAATCCACCACCAAGTTAAATATCTTAAAAATATTTAATTTTTTCCATTTCTCTGCTCCAAGTCTAATTTTTCATCATTATATCTCATCAAGATTATTGCCAAAGTCTCTACCTCCATTTCCATAGAACTCTATCTTGAGGTGTGTAGTAGAAATGGCATTCCCTGCTTTAAAACAAATAATAAATTCAATGAATCTTCACTGTTGTCAGAATGAAATTTCAGTCCCTAGATTTAGCTTATTTTTTATATTTTGTAGCTTTATATAATTCAGCTCTTGCTTATTCCTTCAGATTCATATTTGACCACCACCCTTCACATTCTACACTATAAACTTCCAAATTAAGTTCTTTATATCTTATTCTCATGTGGCCAAACTTTTGTAATGTGTAATTTACAAGTGTTTGCCACTTGTAATACTGTTTTTCCATCTCTCTCATTTCTTTGTAAAGCTGCTCAACTTTCAGTCTAGGAGGTTCTTTCTTCTGGGAGGCATAACTGACTCTGAGATTTGGCTGTGCTGCTCATATTGTCATCGCATAACATCATCTATATTGCACAGATCTTAATAAATGAGCTTTTAATCACTTCATGAGAGTTTCCTCCTCTATACTGTACACTTTGAGAGAGAAGGAATGAGTATAGTTCCTTTTACTAATGTATTCCCTATACTTGGCACTAGTCTCAGCATACATAATACATATTTATAAAATAAACACATTAACTTCACAAATGGTCAAATGCAAAAAAGAGAGCAAGTTGTTTTTATATATAAGGAAATACTCTCTACAATTTTATCACTAAATGAAAGTTTAAAATGATATTATCTTACCATACTGTAATTAACTTTTCTAGAAAAAAAATCAATATTTTCAGGGACTTTAAAAGGTCTATCCTTAAAGTGATTTCCTTCTGAGTGAATCTATGTTAAAGAAAAAGAAATAAACAAATACATGTAAAGTTTTTGAGGAAAGTTTATTTTGTTATTTATAACAACAACAAAAAAGACAATAGCATATATATTAAACTAAAGGAATGTTTAAGTAAAAGGTGATACATTTATAAAAGTGGAATGCTATACAACATAGAAATTATGTTTTAAAATAATGTTTACTGTTCTTGATGAAATGTTGACTTAAATAAACAGGATACAGAATTAAATCTATTTATGCAGATTCTAATTTTTTTTAAAATGGGTATATATGCAATGTACATACAAACATATTCCTGGATTTTTTTAAAACCAGAAAGAAGATACACTATTAATAGTTGTGTTTTGTTAGTAGTTCAATTATGAATTTATTATGCTTTTTCTTTATAATTTTCTGTTTCTTAGTTCTCTATAGCATAATGAGCTTGCATTAATTCTTAATCAGAGTAAAAAAATAAAAGAAGATAAAATGGACTTATAGATATCTGTCTTTATGAAACAGCTTTGAATGTGAACAGATATCCTAATTTAAGTGAATGCCCTGCTGTGCAGGACCCCACATCCCACTCTGGAATTCTTACAGGCCTGGTATACTTTCCTACCCCTTGAAAACACTCAACATGACTTAAACTTGAACTTAAACTTGACCTATCAAATGCTTTGAACTTCAAATCAACAGGGAAAGGTAAAAAGACATCACTTGTCAAATTACTCCTAGTTGTGCCAAGGCAGCATGTGTAGGTGCTCAGTGGTGGCGTCAAGGGTGGACTGGTTCCCAAGCACCTGGCAGCATCTTACCCAAAGGATCCTAGCAGGTCCTAGGCTGGGTTTTATTCTTTTTTTTTTCATCCTCATTACCTTTCATTTTCTATACTTGCTTCCTCTTCTGTCCCATCAATTCTGCAGCTACCAGGTCTCTCACAAATAGTTCCATCTATATTTCAGATCTCCAGAACTTTCACTTGCAACCCCAAACCCTGAATGATAACCTGGTTTTGATTATTTCAAACAGACATATACCCAAATTGGATGAAATAGAGGAAAATCCAATTGAATGCTTAACAGTAATACAGGGGCCCTGTACCCTTCAGAATTGAAGAGTATCGAAGGAAGGGGGAGATTGAAACCAAGGAAAAGACTCTGTGAGGCCTTCCCAGGTATAAAAGCCCCTTTGTGTCCCCTGTCTCTTGTTTGTAGAAAAATGGGCTTTCATCTCCTAGCCCTTCTCTGAGTTCCAAAGAGCAGGCTCAAGCAGCTAATGATTAGGACAACAGAGGCACAGACTCCTAGTTCCTCCTGAAAGGATATAGATCAAAATGTGATGCATATTTTTGAGTTGCTTGGTAGAAACTAAGAACCAACTGTCCCCACACCCCCAGCCAGGTGGAAGATGGTGATTACATTCTGACCACAAGCACTAGACTCCAGACTGGTTGGAACCAGAAGGTTGAGATTCCCATAACAACATTCTGTTACCTCACCCACAACCAATCAGAAGAAGCTCCACAAGCTGATCACCCTCTCCCCAAACATTGTCTTTAAAAAGCCTTGCCTGAGAGACATCAGGGAATTTGGGTCTTTTGAGCATGAGCTGCCCATTCTCCTTGCTTGGTGCCCTTCAAATAAACCCTTAGATTGTTCCAAACATCCCCTGTCAGAGTTAGGCTTTCTGTGCTGCAGGCAAACAATCTCTTGCTTGGTAACAGTGCTATAAATAGATACATGTAGTATCTATGCTTAAAGCCTATACCTATTAAAAACCAGGATTAGGTTTTAGTTCTCAATTAGTCATGAAATGCAATGTTATCTGAATAAAATTCTTTATTTGAGGAACAGGTCAGATAAAAACTATTTATTGTGTACTTTCTATATGTCAGGCATTGTGGTATTTCTTCTAATCAGTAAACTATTCAAGTTCCAAATAACATTTCACAATGTCTCTATTTAAGCAATTTATTGAGAAATTATTCCAATAATAACTAGCCATTTGCCTATGGCTAATGGACTATTACATATTGGTCAGTAATCTCTAAGATTCAACATTTTTCTCTATTTCAGTATTTTTCTCTGTTTCACTAAAATGACTGTTTCCTCATTTTCTGTAGCTTTCAGAATCTTTAAACAGTACTTCAACAATATATAAAATTTCTCTCATTAAATTAAAATTTAAGAGAATAAATCCTGGTAAAACATCTTAAAAAAAAACTACATTAACTTACTTGGAAAAAATTTCTGTAATTAATGGAATAGGTTTACTACTGGAAAATGAATCAATTCATTGCTTAGATTGACTGCAGGCTGTCCTTTCCATAAAGGAAAAATCTATATATTTGCCTTTTTTCTTTTATTTACCATCTACACTTTGACCATTTCACTGACCATTAACTCTTCAATTAGCAGTTCAATGCAATAAAATAAAATACAGGTCAGGAAACACCAAAGCCCAGACTATCTTGGAAAAGTAATACAGAAAATTGACCAAGACCAATAAATTTTATCAATATGAACAGTTTACTTAGAAATTTTACAGCTTGGAAGCATATTTTTTCCTCAAGACTAGAGGCAATTTTCTCTAAAATTGTATGCATAATTAACTCAATTATGTACACTTTCCATTTAATTGGGTAATAAATAATACAGTGTTCTTGGACATCATGTAGTCTAGATACCACTTACCTTCTATCTTACCTTGTGCTTGATAGATCTTTGTTACCAATATAAATATAAATATTACCTTGATCAGAAATTAATGTTTATTTGCTCCTAATAACCTATTTTTACCTGATTTATACAGATAATTATTTAAAGTCTTCCGTTTTTGCCAGCACAAGTAGATTGGCTAACAGAAGATGACAGAAAAAAATTGATTTTTATTTGAAAACCTCAGATGATAGAGCTTAAATAAATGGATATTATATATTTAAATATATTAATTTTAGTTATTTATGCCATTATTCTTATTAACATTAGATGATAATTCTATTTACATTACTGTCAATTAAATCATATGAGAAATGAAGAATATAGGTAGAGAGCTCCTTACAACTGCTTTGAGATTTTGAGAGGGAGAGACTTTGCTAATAAACTTTTTCAATTACAAAATTTCCCCAGTAAAGATGAATAGGGTAGAAATATAACTTCTTTTTTCTTTCATTAAAAGTATTATGGCATGATTATTATTGTTGAGTATTCTCTGTGTAGTAAGGAAAACATAGTATATTCAAGGACACGGTTACTTCTCTAAGGTCTTGCCATAAGTTACAGACAATAAAATGTGGATATAAAATATACCAGATGAGAAGACAGTTAAATCTCTGAGGCGTGGGGTAGCTTAAATCTCTTCTTAGACAAAGAACCCTGTTGCAATTTCTAAATATGAGATTTTTATCAATTAAACAGTATTCTGTGTTTTCTTTTCCCAGTCTCTAAAAAGACATGAAGTTTAGCTGAATGAAAGAAAAAAAATATAATAAGGGAGAAAGCCTCTCATGAACATCTTGGAAGCCAAAAGAACAGAAAGAATTTGCAAACACACAATTAGTAGCTTTTTAAAAACTTTGTATAATACGTCTTTTATATGTATAGATAACTTTGCTTTTAATAGCCTGCTATTTAAAATGAACTATATGTGTCCTTTCAGGCCTCAGTTGTTATATACGCATAAATGTTTCTTTTAAGGAAATATAAAAAGTTAATAATTACAGTTGATTTTATTCATCTGAATTCATTGATTGCTAACTGTTTGCTAGCCACTGAGGATATGGTGGTGAACAAGATAGACAAGGTCATTGACCTTATGAATTATGGTTACCAAACAACAAATATCCAGATCTGCTAGAGAAATCACTGCTGGTTCTGGTAATAAAAAAACAATTTTTCTGTATCCAAGTGTATAGTTAATTCATAACAGAGTCTGGAAGTTTATTTCATATGCTTGACAAGAATGTATAAAAGCTCAATGATGGATCACTATACACTTGACCCCTTTCACCCATTTTGCCCACCATTCCCAACCCTCTTTCCTTCTGATAACCACCAGTCTGTTCTCTGTGTCTATGACTTTGTTTTTCCTTTTTTGGTTTGTTCTTATTTTGATTTTGTTTTTTAGATTCCACATATGAATGAAATCATATTGTTTTGGTTTTTTACCTTTTGGTTTATTTCACTTAACATAATACCTCAGGGTCCATCCATATTGTCCCAAATGGCAAGATTTCATTCTTTTTTTATGACTAATAGTCCATTGTGTATATATACCATATCTTCTTTTCCCTTTATCAACTGATGGACACTTAGATTGTTTCCATATCTTGGCTACTGTAAATAATGCTGCCATGAACATAGGTGTGCATATATCTTTTCAAATTAATGTTTTGTATTCTTTGGATAAATATCCAGAAGTGGAATAGCTGGATAATATGGTAGTTCTATTCCTAACTTTATGAAGAATCTCAATAATGTTTTCCATAATGGTTGTACCAATTTATATTCCCATCAACCATGTGAGGGTTCCCTTTTCTCCACATCCTCTCAAACACTTGCTATTTTTTCTTTTTGATGATAGCCATTCTAACAGATGTGAGGTGATATCTCGTGGTTTTGATTTGTGGTTTTCTAATAATTAGTGATGTTGAGCATCTTTTCATGTTCTTCTTGGCCATCTGGATATTTTCTTTGGAAAAATGTCCATTTAGATCTTCTGCCCCCCCCTCCTTTTTTTAATGTTTTGGGGTTTTTGTTAAGTTGTATGAGTTTTGTATATATTTCGGATATTAACCCCTTGTCAAAAGTGTGGATTTGCAAACATCTTCTCCCATTAACTAGGTTGCCTTTTCATTTTGATGATGGTTTCCTTTGTTGTGTGAAGGTTTTTTTTAGTTTCATGTATTCCCATTTGTTTATTTTTGCTTTTGTTTCCCTTGCCACTGAAGTCCAACCCACAAAAACAGCTCAGAATCAATGTCAATGATTTCTACCAGCAATTTTATGGTTTCAGTTCTTACATTCAAGTCTTTAATCTATTTCAAGTTAATTTTTGTGTATGATGTAGGATAGTCGTCTAGTTTCATTCTTTCACATGTGGCTGTCTAGTTTTCCCAACACCATTTATTGACGAAACTGTCCTATCTTCATTGTATATTCTTGGCTCCTTTGTCATAAATTAATTGTTCTTTCATGTGTGGGTTTATTACTGGGCTCTCAATTCTGTTCTATTGGTCTGTGTATCAGTTGTTATGCCAATAGTATACTCTTTTGACTACTGTAGCTTTGCAGTATAGTTCCACATCTGGAAGTGTGTTGCCTCCAGCTTTGCTATTTTCTCTTAAAGTTGATTTGGCTATTCGGAATTATTTGTGGTTCCATTAAAGTTTTAGAATTACTTGTTTTAGTTCTGTGGAAAACTCCATAGGAATTTTGATACAGATTGCATTGAATCTGTAGTTTGCTTTGGGTGGTATGGACAGTTTAGCAATATTAAGTCTTCCCACTTATGAGCATGGACTATCTTTCTGTTTATTTCTGTCTTCTTCGATTTCCTTTATTAGCATCTTATAGTTTTCTGTGTAGAGGGCTTTTGCCTCCTTAGTTAAATTTATTCTTAGGTGTTTTATTCATTTTGATGCAATTGTAAATGGGATTATTTTCTTAATTCCTTTTTTAATTCCTCTTTTTGACAGTTTGTTATTAGTCTATAGAAATTCCACTGATTTCTGCAGATTAATTTTGTATCCCACAACTTTACTAGGTTAATCTACTCTAACAGTTTTTGTAGAGTCTTTAGGGTTTTTCATATAAAGTATCATGTCATCTGCAAACCATGTCCGTTTTATTTTTCCTTTTCTAATTTGGATGCATTTTTTTTCTTACCTATTTTCTGTGGTTAGGACTCCTGAGGACTTACTTATGGTAATGGTCACTTTATGATGAACACAGATATCTAATCATAATGTTGCACACCTGAAAATTATACATTATTATAAACCAAATTTACCTAAGTTTAAAAAGGAAAAGCTCAAAGATGGAAATGAATATGGTATAATTGGAGGATGTTGAGAATACAAACCATACCTATTTACCCTGGCCTTTAATTTGTAATAAGTATATTTCCTAGAGATTCTGAGTTCTTATCTAACTCTCAGTATTAAGTTTAATTTAGGGCATAGCCCTTAATTAAAATGGATAACCCAGACTATTTTTGTGCTTATCATTTGTATGGCAGGATTTCAGAAGATATTTTTTATGAAACGCTTTTAGATTTGATTCTATAAACAAATCATCTTATCAAAATCATCTCTAAATAGCTATGAAGACAGAAGAAAATTTAATATTTTAGATGTAGACTCAATGATCTTTACACATGTTACTCTTACAAGATTGTGCTTCTTAAGAGAACTCATTACAAGAGGTTAAATAAAATACAATTAACATGTTTTGAAATGTCAATATATTATGGAAAAATTATTGTATCAAGATATACCCTGAATTACATATATATATAAATATACTATATATAAAATCTTTTAAAATTAATCACTCTGCTTTATAACACTAAGAAAACAGAAGTCAACAGAGTTACTCTATCCTCTTCTTGCTACAAAACATATTTTTCTTTATCCACTTTCTCTTATTTCCTTGGTGTGCAATAGCAAATATTATCTAAAAGCTAATATTATCTCCTAACATCTTCTGGAAGCATTTCTCAATAAACTGTGTCATCTTCCCCTTTCTAAATCCAAATATGCTAAAATATTTTCCATTTTAAGAAATAAACCCATTATTTCCTATATTCTTCTCCACCATCATATTTCTTCACTTTCCTTCTTAACATCTTTTTACTTCCTTATAGTGCATTCATTGCATAGCCTGTTATACTTTGGTTTTTACATCCATCATGTCTATAAAAACTATTTATGCTAAAGTTTTGAATGACCTTCTTGTTGTCAAATACAATGTTCACTTGATGGCAGCATGATTTCTCTCTGTAGAGCCCTTTCTTAAGCTATTCTATCACCTGCCTTCTTATATCTCCAAATCCTCTCAATTTTCTGCTCCTTTCCAAACTGTCCCTTAAATATGTATATTTCTGCTTTCTGTTTTATAAACTGCTTCTAATCAGTTTAGACATTCCCTCTGAGATTTGTCATATTACTTTACTTATTAAACTATAATCTGAAAATCCCTAATATTTTACGTATCTCCTTATCTGTAGATCTACATATCCAAATGTCTACTGGGTTTCTTTTCTTGTGTATGCTTTAAGTTTAACATTTCTAAAACAGATCTTGTTTCCTTCTCACTCAAACTCCTACTTCATCCCAATGTGTTATCTCAGTGACCTTGAATTACACAATATCTCAGTGATCTCGAATTGCATTAAATTATTCCTTGCTCCCTTATGTAACTACTGTAAGCAATTCTGAAGGGTCTTGGAATTTACTTTATTTGCAAGCTGACAAACTGATCTGTTACTGCTTCGTGGATATTGGCAGAGTATATGTGACTCCTGAGTCAGAGACTAAACACTTTATTACTCAAGACAAAGAAGTAGCCAGAAGTTGTGGTGTTAAACCAGTTCTCCATGACCCTCCAAATTCCATAAGGGCAATGTAGATCAGTCTAGATGGATACCTGCACACTCAGTGGATTGTGTAAGAACAGAGGAAAACTGAGTTTTATAATGAATGGTAAGCAAGCCTGCTCTGTGTACAGGGGAAAATATTATCTTATCCATATATGTGGCTTTCTGCAAACACAGTCATCAGGGCCCAAAGTGGAATACCTCTCCCAACAGCCATTATCCACATCCAATCAATCATCAATTCCAGTTGACTCCAACTCCTAAATGTCTTTTAAATTAATCCATTGGTCTCAATCTCCAATGTTACTAAGTTAGTTCAAAACATGTTATCTAATCTCTCAATAGAATTACTGAGAAAGCTCTTATAGATCTGCTTGCTTATCAGGACCCTGCCTCACTTTCCACGCCCCCCTTCTATCCCCCATGAATCTCAAAAATGAAGCCAAACTATCATTGTAAAAATTAATTCCAGCCATGCCACTTTTATTTTTATTGTTCTCCTTGCCCTCAGAAAGAATTAATTGATGTTAATGCTTTTCATCATCTGACCTCTGGGTACATTTCTATATTCATTTCCCTGCTTCTTCTTTACCATTTTTTTCCATTTAACAATAATTCTCACAAATTAATTGCCCTTCCTTCCCACTGCCAACTGCTGTATTAATCTATTTTCTATTTCTCTCACCTCCAAGCATTTGGGTGTAAATTTTTATTTACTTTATTTGTTCCCAGTCAGTTTCTACTTGCTGATTTTTTAAAATTCACATTTCTTCAAGTTTCAGCTTTAAGGTCATGTCCACTGAGACATTATCATTAACCTGTAAATAGTCAATATATGGTACCTCTTCCAGATGTCCCAATTGCACAATGGGTTTCTACACTAGCAGTATTTTCACTAGCGCATATCCCTCACTGGGATCTCTGTGGGGACCAGGGACCACATCTTATTCTTTGAACCTTGTTATATCCTTAACAAATAGCAAAGTGATTAATATACTCCTTTCTTAATAAATATTTGTGTTAAGAGTGAAGGAAATAAGTAAGTTACAAAACATTTGTGACAACTGAAGTTCCCCATGTTCTCAAATATTGAAGCTTTAGGTAGGAATGGACCAGGCCTTGTTTGACTTTGTCTCTGCAGCAGTAAGGATAGTGCCTACACATGCAGTGGCTCCTCATTATTTGCAAATTTTGTACTTGTGAATTTACCTACTTGGTAAAAGTTATTCGTAAGTCAAAAATCAATACTGTGTTTTTGGGTCATTCATGGACATGCACATGTGCAGATCAGCAAAATATTTGAGTCCCCCGATGCACATGTTCCCATACAATGTCAACACTGTTAGGCTCTGTCTTCCTCATTAAGTTTTCATACTGTAAATGTATCATTTTCATGGCCAGTAGTGTCACATGTTTGCATTTTTGTGCTTTTTCTTGTTTTTTTTCTTTTCATTTAAAATAGCCCCCAAGTGAGTGCCCACTAAGGTTTTTAAGTGTATGTAGCCTGTGATGTTTATTACAGAGAAAATACCTGTCTTAATTTCCTTCAGCATGAGTTATAGTGAATTCAATGTTACTAAATCAACAATTCATATTAAACAAAGTGTCTTTAAACAGAAACACATAAAGTAAGGTTAAGTATTGATGGGTCAGTTGGAAATATTGTGACCAGAAGCTCACAGGAAACTAATTCTGTATTTTCCCTAAAGGCATAGAGCCAGTATTTGCTAATTCAGTGTCTGCAGTAAATTTATAGAAGATCATTACAGTAAATAATTAGAATAGACTCTAGTTTCTCATAAGTATTTTACAATTAGTAATTGAATGAAAAGAAGTAAGGGATGAATAAGGGAGACACTGAAGTTATGTCTCTGAAATTGTATTATGAGCTATATAACTTGTTCTGTATTTTCTTCAATGATCTGGTGAAGATCAAAACACATATTTTTTAAAATGGGTGGATAATGCATATCCATGAGATATATTTATGCAGAATTCAAAATAATCTTATTAGGTTGAGGAAATTTACTGGGAATAAATGACACAAAATTTAACAAGTATGCCAGGATTCACCATTTAAAGTCTACATATTAGTTATCTAAGAAGATAAAGAAAAATGTTAACAGTTTTTATATAAACTTACTTCGAAGTTTAATTTTACTTAATCACAAGAAAGATATGAAGAAAACATGTTGAAATCACATAATGTCAAAAGTTAAAATCAAGAGATCAAAATAAAAGACGTAAATAGCAATTGTAGGTTAGCTTTACTGTAGTTGAGATTGAAAATCCACATAAACTGTGTTCTAGGGCTTTAATTTTCAGAATAAGTACCAAATGGATAGATTCAATCACTTAACCGTGTTTTGCTAGATATATGTAATTTTTATACTATTAACTTAAAATCCTGATATCTATTATTAAATTTCTCATCTCTATTTTTACAGTGCTAAATTCTACTAGAAACACTTCAACTGATTGCAAATGATAAGTGAGTCAAAGCTACTGCTAATGCCATTTCACAGACACCCTCAAAACACACCTAACTGTGCAAAGTAAAATTCTGGTTCCCTTGCAGCCAGTATTACCTTATCTAGATATATTTTAAGCTAATAAATTGATTATAATAGCATAATACCATAAGAATATTCTAAACTTTATAGCCATAGCCCAATATCATTTCAGAGGAAGACACAAGCTGTATCTTAAGTAACCAATACTTTGTGAAAGATACACTGAATTGATTCAAGTAACTCTGGTAAGATTATTGTGACATTATTTGATTTGGTGATAACAAAAAATTGTAAAGAAATGCACTAGTTGTCCTAATCAAAATCTTTCAAGCTTATCTAAATTTTCACTGATCTATAGAGAGAGACTGTAATATAGATTTTATTACACTATTAATATAATTCATGTTTTGCTTCAAAGTTAGCCCATCTCTGAAAATATTCCACTTGCATTCCCACTTCCGGGCCTCTTATTGGATTATTTTAAACTTTTAAGCCTTTTTAACAAATGTAAAACTTGAAAGCAGTTTAACTGTCTCTGAGGTCATGCTGCGAGTAGAGAAGGAATACATCACTTACGTCAAATTCGAACCTCTTGAGAAGCATGCTTAAGATTCTTTAAAAGAAACTTCAGCTTCTCTATCCCTGGACTAAGCACCATATTTGATTTCAGAGAAGTCCAACCATTTCAAAAAAGATACGACTTCTTTGGAGAACATTGGGCATGCTCTTTAAACCTTTAGATCATTTATGTTTTTGAACTATAGATTATTTCTACCTCCAGAGAGACTAAGTAACTCTTAAAGTGATATTGTTCTTCTTTTAGAGGTGCATGATTCTTCAGGGAATCATGGCCAGTATAAAATATATGTAATATTCATAACAGGATGACAAGTATTATTAATTTCCAAATCCTTTTAGTGATCCTTTCCAAATCCATATAGTGATTATGATGAATATATCTTCTTTTGGTTCTCTTTAATGTAGATTAAGCAAATATATTTTACATACACTTATAGTTGTTAAGATAAATACATGCCTCATGGAATAACTGACATATCACATAGTAGTCTATAAATTATACAGTACCAAAAATATATTTTATCTCAATAATAGTGTTTAATTTAGAAATCCTTAACAAGGGCTGAACTCCTAATTAGGTTATATAAGATGATTGCATTGAATATTATTCTGTACATTTTTTTTTTCCTTTTTGGCCACACTGAATGACATGAGGAACTTCTTCAACCAGGGATTGAACTTGTGTCCCCTTCAGTGGAAGTGTTGAGTCTTAACCACTGGACCACTGGGAGAGTCTAATATTATTCTGAAAAGTTATGTACTATATACATTTTAGTATTATTTTTGAGAATTTATCCAAAAGTTTCAAGTGTGTATTATTATTCAATATAATATTATATCTATAACTGTATTGATCTGGAAATTTTAGAAAGAAAATATTTTGTTCAGTGTTAAAAATTTTTTATGTTTAATAATGTGATAGTGATTTAGTGATTTAATTCAGGACTGATGAAAGTACTTGAATAATTTTGCATGAAAAATATGGCCGGAATTTTTTGGAGAATAAATTAATATAGATCTTTCTAGAAGTAAAAATTAAGACAAAAAGTATTATAGCATTTTGTCAGTTAGAAAAATATTCTAAAATTCCACTAACACTAATTGTTTATCCAAAGTTTGGAGAATATAAAAAAATTATTGGCATCACCAAATAGTGGTCTACACATTATAGCCAGCAGACTCTGGGATTACTATAAATAAGCTCTTACATTTACATCTAATATCAATATCTCCATTCTCTGATTCTGTTTTTCATCAAAATATGTGATTATTAAAACTATATTTACTGATATACTTCTTATCATTTTGGTTTAGATTTTTAAGAGTAAATTATTGAAAATAAACATAATCTAAAGATTTTTTAAGAGGTCAAAAATATACAGGACAATATGTAATAATGTAGATTTCCCAATATAATCTTTAATAAATAAGTGCAATGAGGGCTTGGGAAGGTTTGCTTCTAAATATCACAAAGTATCATAAAGTTGCAACATTAAAACAGGGTTGTCAAAGAAAAAAACGATGAAAAGATCAAATCACATATTTCAAATCATGATTCAGATATATTTAGGAATTCAATATATCACAAAAATAATTAATAAATGTAATATGGATAATATAAACAGCTAGCAAATGGTTTGTAGGAAACTGGTCATCATTTAGGAAAAATATCCAACTATTTTTTTATATTACACTAGACACCAAAATTGATTTTCATTGTTTTAAAGATTAAAACATTTAATTCTAAAAGACTACTATAAGAATTACTAATAAGTGAATACCTATCCATTGACTACCTACTTAGATGTGAATATGTATTTAATTTGTGAATGAGGAAGGGATTTGTAAGCTTCACAGAATATAATAAATCACAAAGGAAGATTTTTTTTAAATGACTGGAAAAGAGTGAAAGTTAAATACTAGAATATGTTTTTTAATTGTGTCAAATAAACTGAGAAAAGTTTCAACATATATGTTCTTAACATTTGAAGAGAAAACAAACACACAAATAAGAAAAAGAATAGGATGTCAAAGGAATAAAGAAAAAGACCAAAAGATCAATGGAGTACCCAATAATTATTTGTTGAATAAATGTGTGATAGAAAAATGAAAGGAAGAATACCCAAATATTATCAATGGTTATTTTGGGTAATTGGGTTAAAGGTGATCTTAACCTTTTGGATATCATTTCTAATTTCTAAAATCTTTTTTTTTTTTTTGGCCAAAAAGTACATGAAAAGATATTCAATATCACTAATTATCAGAGAAACACGTAACAAAACTACCATGAGGTATCATCTCACACTGGTCAGAATGGCCATTATCAAAAAGTCCACAATAAATAAATGTTGGAAGGGTGTGGAGGAAAGGGAACCCTTCTACACTGTTGGTGGGTATGTAAATTGGTACAAATACTGTGAAGAACAGTATTTAGTTTCCTTAAAAAACTAAAAATAGAACTACCATATGCCCAGAGATAACCATAATCTGAGAGGATACATGCACCCCAATGTCCATTGCAACAATACTTACGGTAGTCCAGACATGGAAGCAACCTAAAAGTCCATCAACAAAGGAATGGATAAAGAAGCTGTGGTACATATATACAATGGAATATTACTTGGCCATACAAAAGAATGAAATAATGTCATTTGCAGTAATGTGGATGGACCTAGAGATTATCATACTAAGTGAAGTAAGTCTGACAAGGACAAATATCATATGATATCACTCATATGTGGAATCTAATTTTTAAAAAATTAGACAAATGAACTTATTGACAAAACAAAAACAGACTTACAGATATCAAAAACAAACTTATGGTTACCTAAAGGGAAACACATTGGGGGGGATAAATCAGGAGCTTGGGATGAACATACACACACTACTATATATAAGAGAGATAACTAGCAAGGACTTTCTGTATAGCACAGCGAACTCTCCTTAATATTCTGGAATAACCTGTATGAGAAAAGAACCTAAAAAAGGATGAATATATGTGTATGTATAACTGAATCACTTTGCTGTACACCTGAAACTAACACAACATTGTAAATCAACTATACTCCAATAAAATTTAAATTAAAAAAATGAAATTTTTTTTATTATATAATTTTCAGGTGTACAACATTATAATATGACATCTGCATACACTACAAAGTGATCACCACCATGAGTCTAATTGCTATCCATCAGCATGCAGTTGAATCCTTTCATCAATTCACCTATCCCACAACACCTTTCTCATCTGGTAACAACCAATCTGTTCTCTGTATCTATGAGTTTGTTTTTGTTATATTTTGTTCATTTGTTTGTTTTGTTCTTTTAAATTTCACATATTAAAATCATATGGTATTTGTCTTTGTCTGACATTTCACTTAGCATAACACTTTCAAAGTCCATCCGTATTGTTGCAAATGACAGGATTTCATTATGTTTTAGGACTGAGTAGTATTCTACTGTGTATATGTACCATATTTTCTTATCCATTTATCCATCAATGTATGTTTAGCTTGTTTCCATATCTTGGATATTATAAATAATACTGCAATGAACATAGGCGTTCATATATCTTTTCAAATTAACATCTACATGTTCTTTAGATAAATACCCAGAAGTGAAATAGCTGAGTCATGTGATAGTTCTAGTCTTCGATTTTTAGGAATCTTCATACTGTTTTCCATAATTGTTGTGACAATTTACATTCTCACCAAAAGTGAAGGTTCTCTTTTCTCCACACCCTCTCCAACATTTGTTATTTCTTGTCTTTTCTTTAAGAGCCATTCTAACAGATATGAGGTGATATCTAATTGTGATTTTGATTTGCATTTCTTTAATAATCAGTGATGTTGAACAGCTTTTCAATACAATAAAACATTTTTAAAAGGCTATGATTAGTAAGTTTCTTTCTTCATAACAGCGTTTATTCAAATCACAATTTGACATTTCACAAAAAATGCTATGCAAATAATTATTTAATTAAAGTCCAACATAGCTAATAGTTTATGCAGTCATCAAAGAATAAAAGGAGTTAAATTTTTGCTTGCTTATTTGAAAACTTGGGTTATAAATTTTCAAACTTAAATGAAGAAATAGAAAGCATATTAAAGATTACTTAGTGCAGTTCCCTCTATTTAAGAGAAAACTGAGAGCCAGTGAGAGATGAAGAAATTTATCCATAGGACATGATTAACAAGTCACACAAATGGGAGTGGAATGTAGGTGTCTAAACTCTCAGCTCAATACTCCACACTCTACTATGAAAATATTAAAATAGTTTCAATTATTTGCAATGCAATGTATGTTTTATTTCTAATAAAAAATAGATCAAATTACTTTCAGCATAAAATTCTTTTAAAAAAATAAGTTAGCAAAATCTTTTGTTTTAAACTTATATATAGTTAATTGGGGTTTGCAATAAAAAGTAATTCCTACTTAGGTATAGTGTTATTATGAAAGCAGAAACTGTATAGACCCATAACTGAACATGATTACATACAATTTTATTTAAGGGAAAACTTAAAGCAATGTAAACAAGAAAGATTCTGCATACTATATATTTTTTCTGCTTTACTATATTAAGTGTTTAGTTAAGTAAAATATGTGTTATAATGAATAGTGTATTTGGAGATGCAAATGTCACTCATTTTTAATCATTAGCCCAGATAAACCACAAGAGAGTATCATTTCTTTTGCAGCCTAGAAATAGTTTTATTTAGTCTTTGTAACTATTCAAATTCTAGATTTTAATATTATTATGTAGATTATTACCTAAGGTATTAGAATAAGTAAAAGTCTCATATTGAAATATCCTTTTTAAGTGTACCATTTTGAAGTTCTGATGTAGAATTTAGCAACAATATAAACTAGCTTTCTAATGTCTCTAATATAAACTCCAGTATAAAATAGGAATTGAAAAATGTGTTTTAAAAATACTCATTTTTTAAAAAGTGTTCTTAATCTATTAAAGTGTTCAGGCAGAAGTATACTGAATAAAGGTATTATAAAGTTTTCCTCATTATGATTTAAAGCTAATGCCTTAAAAGTGAGAGGTATAAAAGATCATATCATCTGTGCTTATTGAAGAATACACAGATTTACAAAAATGGGTTTTGTTAATTTAAACCTTCCCTTTTATTTATTTACTGAGACAAAATAAGATATTGTTGTAAACAACTGTAATTAATCTACTATGATAATGTAGAAGTAGGCATGGAAGAGAAGAAAATAATAATGGTGCACAGAAAAAGAAGGAGGTTTGAATTTGTTCTGTCAATGATCTAAACATAAATTCCAAAATTCATATTGTCATTCACTAAATGAATTCAATTGAATTTGTGCAGAAATCTGAAAGTGACCTTGGAGCAATTGAAACTCCTCTTTAAATGTGTCTAGACAGAGAAAAGGAGCACTTAACCACTGAGAAAAGGTTTCAACAGAGACAGTGGTGGAATATGAGCTATAATCACTACCCATCACCATCATGTTAGTCTCTGTTAACAGAGCCTTACATTTGCAAACAATTTCTCCACCTACGTCCAATGATTTTTATGCTCAGTTTTGGTTATTATAACCATATATTCACACTATCAGTTGAATTAGCGTGGTGAAGTACCAACCTAAAATAAAATAACACATTCTTTTAATATAATTGAAAGTACTAATATTAAAAATTCACACCATATACGTGACGTTTCAGTTTCTTTCTTTTTTTTTGTTTATTTATTTTTGGCTGCATTGGGTCTTCATTGCTGCGTGCAGGCTTTCTCTAGTTGTGAGCGGGGGTTACTCTTCATTGGGTTGCGCGGGCTTCTCATTTTGGTGGCTTCTTTTGTTGCAGAGCATGGGCGCTAGGCGCACAAGCTTCAGTAATTGTGGCTCACAGGCTTTGTTTCTCCACAGCATGTGGGATCTTCCGAGACCAGGGATCAAACCCGCCGTGTTCCCTGCATTGGCAGGTGGATTCTTAACCACTGTGCTACCAGGGAAGTCCCTGATGTTTCATTTCCTTTAATGTTTTTCAGAACTCAGTAGAACACCTGGAAGTCATTAGGAGCACTTATTGTGATATGCCCATGAGAAAATATTGTATTTCAGCCCTAACTTCTTTCAGGACTAGAACTTCACCTTTGAGGATGAAGTTTGAAGTGGATAAGGGTTGAAAAAAGTATTTTCCTTAGAAAGAGAACAGAAAAGGCACATGCCTGAGGTACAAGAGATTGCAGTACCCAGTTGTTGTTTTCATTCAAACACATAGTTATACCTTCTTTAAGTCTCAATATCTTCACCTATAAAATTAAGAAGTGGGATAGGTGACCTCTAATGACCTTCCAAGAAATAAATTCAGTGGAGCTCCCAGTCTTCTCATATAGCTGCATAATGTGATGGCATTTATTTATTCCCACAATACAGGGGGAAAAAATTTCTGAATTGACACTAACCAGAAGCTACGGACCTGCTGATATGGTATCATGCCCATTATGGAAGCATTATAAGTCACATAAATAAAGATTCCAGAGACTCCTGCTTTCTTTATATGGAAAAAATGAATTTTTATTTTATTTTTTTGCTTTTAAGAGAAAACCTTAATCGACACTTGACTATAATAAATGTTCTTATCTGAGAAACTTTTTTCTTTAATTACTGTTTAATGGAGGGATTCTTTAAAATAATTCTTCAATTTCTGTTGTTTATTCTAGTGTTTAAAGCTATTTAGAGAACTTTTTTTGATTGAATGACCAAGTGACAGATTTACTCTGACTTCATATGTGCCACCAGAGAATAAAGATTATGTTTCAAGGGTATGGGAAAGCAGCACGTGATGCCCCTGACCCACGTGATTGGGTCAGTCCAATCCTCCTGTATGAGTTCTGACAGCCTTATGGCTCCAATGACAAGTGGATTTATACAGGATACCGGGAGGGCGAGCCTCCAATTCTTCCCATTCTGTGTTTCCCCCATGCAGTGGTGTTGACTAATTAGGAGGCAAGCATGGCCATACAGATGTTTACGAATGTACTCTTTTAACCATACTGGATGTTGTTAGTGGAGAAGAAGGTCTGTGGGCCCCAAATGGTTCAAAAGATTTTGCTTGAACACAGGTGTACAAAAGAGACCCTCACTTTCTGGTTTCCTTTCTTTCTCCTACCATGTGTCTACACATTTCCGCTCCTGGATAATGGAGGAGGTTTAAATTTTATTACCAGGCCCCAGCCTGCTACAAAGTTCTATGCGTAGATTACACCTGAACATTCAGATCCTCATATTATTAGGCTGTTATTTTATGAAGAATGGGTGTGGTGTCTTAAGTTATCTTGATTCTTACCTATATGTTTCTTCTTTAGAGATAAGCCTAATGCTTATTGGCTTTTCTCCCAAGTGGTGTGCCTAAGAAGAAGTATGCTTCTGCGATTAATCTAATGCAAAGAACCAGAGACTTATTTTTTCTTTATGTAATTGTTCAAAACTCACTATAAAAAACTTTACTTTTTTATATAAATTGTTTTTTTCTCAAATTTCTACTTATTTAATTATTAAATATTTTTTTGTTCTTGGGCAGGCTAATTAATGTATTTTTGTCACTTTTCTACCTTATAATTGAATTCTAAGGAAAGAGGCTTAAGGGAACTTCAAATAATTAGAAACATTGAAGCATTATGCTAGACAAGACCACCTCCACAAATGGGTGAAATTCCTTAATATATGATCCAAAATACAAAACATTAATCAAATAACTATAATGGCATACCTTTAAAAATATATTTTAAAATAAATGATATGGAACCAGTTTATCACTATTAGTTCCAACTTGCACTGAATTCTTTCTTCTTGCCTAAGATAGTAAACAATAACCCCATCACTTCAATTCTGATTTTTTAAAAAATTCACATCTTTATATTTATTAGTCTTCAAGAGATTTACCCTTCTTTACAATAGAATCATACTGCTTAAGATATAGAAATATATACTCTTCTGCAAGCCACAAGACAATCAATAGAAAACTCCACTGAGTGTTTCACTGGCTGTTTGCCAGTCTCTTAGAGGAAAAAAAAAAAAAATGTTACTGATGAGCAGTGTGTTATCAGTTTCTTCTCTTAAAGAATATGAGAAGCTCTCCTCCAACCAACATTGACAAAAGACTCAAACATCTCACAATCTAACTTTATAATATACTCTCTTCTGGGGTATCAAGAGGCTTTATCATACAAACATTTGAGAACAGAAAATTAATGGTAAATTAAAAAATCAAACTAGAAATGCACTGAGTGCTGAAAAGAACAATGGAACTTAAAAGTGAAATAACTGAGGAAGTTTTCATAGAAAATAACTCCAGGAGAGAGACAGTGGGTGATGTGGCTAGAAAATTTAAAGATTGACCAGAAATCATTTATATTTTAGTTTGTTCAAAGTGCTGAGCTATGCACAAATAGAGTAATTTATTGTTTTCAAAAAATTCTGCAACAACACAAGTAAACAAATGGACTAAACTAAGCAAGAATATTCTTTGCCTTCTGATTGATCATTGTCTTCTTTGGTCTGGGGAATGGGATGGACACATACAAGCCAGCAGTCAAAACACTTCATGCCATCTTGCCACTTACACTTGAATTTTTAAAAATTCTAAACCTATAAGGTAAAAATGAATGTCCCATTTGTTTAATAAATCAATATAGTTGATTTGCCAATCATCTTGACCACCCAACGATCATTTGAGAATTCATGTTCATTTTACTTCATAAAAAACTTGAAGTTTTATTTAAGCTTATTAGTGTATAGGGTCTAACATTTTCAGTATTCTGAAATCAATCATAACCTTTTATTAAAAATTGTCTCCTACAAATTACTTTGTCTTAAGATATAATGTACTACAAAACCTTCTAGGAGTTTATGTTAAAAAAAAATAAAGCAGGAAGGAAAGGTTAGGAAAGGGAAAGGGGGGGGCAGAAAGTAAGGGAAAGAAGGAAGGAAGGAAAGAAGGAAGGAGGGAAAGAAGGAAGGAAGAGAGATCTTTGAGTTGTTTAGGAGGTAGGTTTTATCCTCAAGTTCCCAAGTAGCTAAAAACAAACAATCATTTATTTTGTTACTTGAAACTCATTTTGTTTTATGACGTACCACAGGATGCCAAACACAATGTGATCCATTTTGACTTGTATAATTCACGTGTCATCTGGAGTCCTCCAGAAAAGCTAATTCTAGATAAGACTGGCTAAAACCCCGCACACATACTATGGTAGCCAAGGAATCCCCCACATTTCTCAGATTCCCTAAAAGACTAAATTCCTCACTACCACCTCTGTCCTGGGCATGTTTTCACTGAAATCTTCCAGCTCGGTTATTTCAACACTTTATGGGCATTGCCAATTAAAAACCATATAGACCGATTCATGAAACTAAATTCCTTCAACAACTGGCACACACATGAAAACATATCTGGGTAGGTTGAGAGGAGAGTAATTAAGCTCATAATAAAACAAAGAGTATTAAAATGTTTTATGTGAAAATCTCTTTTGAATACAACAATACTGGGGACTTTTCTCTGGCTGCTTATCTCTATGCTACACCCCAGAATAATCTCTTGTAAGCTCCTCAGTACATGCTTTGCTGAGTGCCACTACTCAACCTCTGATGTTTTTCACAGGAGATCATTCTTCTTTTCTTCTTCCTCTCTCCTAACTTAGTAGTTTATCCTTAAGGCCCTTGAAATGCCAGGCCCAATTTCTCTTTAATATTCAAATTAATCAACTTGCTTAGCACAACAGCAAAATCCCATATAGCAAAATTTACCCTTCTAAGCAGGTAGTTCTAATTGTACTTACTACATTTCCCCTCAAGTACATTTAACAACTTTTTACCAAGAGAAACAGAAATAAGAGGTTAAAAAAATCATATGAACATATTTATTAAATTTTCCAGGAATAAAACTATATATATAACCATATGTATACATATATATGTATATATATATATATATATACACATGTATATATATATATGGTTATATATAATAACCTCCAAATTTTCATCAGCAGTTTTATCCTAAGAGTTTTTCTCCAGCACAGTAGTTCTCAACTGGTGACAATTTTGTCCCCCAGGGGACATTTAACAATATCTAGAGACATTTTTGTTTGTCACAACTGGGGTGGAGGGGTGTTAGTGACATTTCTGGGTTGATGCCAGAGATGTTGCTAAACACCTGAAAATACACAGGTCAGTTCCCTATGATAAAGAGTTATCTGGACTAAAACAGCATTACTGTTGACATTGAGAAACCCTGTGCACTGCACTAATGAGAGTTAAAATTGGATGGGTGAGGTATACTTTAAAAAAACTATCACACAGTAAAAAGTTGAACTAAAAGCATGATACAATCTTATCTTTTGAAAACTGATAAATCCCTTGATAACACCCCGTTCAATAGAAATTGAAATCTATACCTGCCAGTCCTTCAACAGCACACACTCTCCCTGGAATTTTCCCCTCGTCACCCACCGTGCCTCCCCACTCATACCTCATACTCTAGTCCATCTGGAGAACCTGGGGAGCCTCAATCTCATGCACTCTAGTAACTGGGTTCCTTATCTCTTGCTACTCCTTCTAAGTAGAAAAGTCTTTTCCGTATTCTCCATAGCATTACAACACAAGTTACTATTAAAAGCCTCACATAAATTTATCTCCTCCAGGAAACTTCTCTAAACCTTCTCCTCTCTAGGGAAGATATTTTTTATTCTCTCCTCTATATTCGCATCAGTATCTTTAATAGTTCGATTACAGCATGTATTATGCTACATTTGGTAGCTCTTTATGCCCCTGTCCAACTAGATAGTACACTTACCTATTTGCTATTTAATTATCTTATATACGTTTACATGTATTTTTGTTAAATTATTTTTCACCACAGTCTATCACATAACAGAGATGAAATCATGGCGAGAACAGGAAAGGACTGATGATCATATTGGTATAGTTGGTCTTTATATGTGTTTACGGTGTGCTTGGTCTTTACGTGCATGCCTTTATTAATTTATTTCAGAAACCCTATGAGAAAATTACCATTGTTACCTTCATTGAACATGTGAGGAAACTGAGGTGTTGGCAAGTCAGAATTTTAACAAAGCCAGAATTTTCAGCTACATTTTTAGAGTCCCCATTCCAGAGTCTGAAATTTTGTGTTGTGATACTTATTCTAATAAAGATAAAACAAAAAGGCTCCATGTAAATGTTGAAAGAACAATGGCAAATAGCTTTTCTGATGTGTTATCAGTAACTTCGAAGAATAAGAAGTACATTTTGACTATGGGTCTTAGAAGTAGTAGGAACAGTGGAGAGAGGAGTTACGTTTTATTATTCTCAACATTTCTGATATCTACATAATGCAGGTACATGTGATGATCTTGTAACCAAAAGTGGGGTCCGGGTACTCGTCACTCAAAAGTCAATAAAGAGGCAAGGTTGGTGGAAAGGAAAGCTTGCTTTATTTTCAATACTGGCAACCGTGGTGGGGGGATGGGAAGGGTGGGCTCCTGTCCAAAGGCTGACTGCCCCCACTGACAACCAGTGGGCAAGAGCTTTTATAGACGGAGGGAGGGGGCTACATGCAGAAACAGCACAGTCAGCTCTGACAGTCATCTTAAAATTGGTCATGTGATGGTCTGATCAGCATCATCTTGATTGTTTTAAGTACAGTTAGTCTTTAGTTCCAGGGTCGGTTTGTTCCCATTTCCTTGAGGCCAATTCTCAGAATTGTGGCAGCTTATGCCATGGCAACACTCTGGTCATCATGTAGTTAACTTCTTCCACCTGATGGGGGTTTTAGTATCACAAAACAGCTCACCGGATATGGCTCAGAATATTATCTGTAGCCCTTGAAGAGGAGCTAAAGGTCTTTGACTTTGCTTAATGACTAAAGTATTATTTAGTCTTGTTGTACTGTTTTCCTTTGTTTCTGCTTTTTCTCACTTCTCTGATTAAACTTATTATTTGGCTAAAGTTTTTCCACAGACAAAAGACAAGCAGAGATCATGGAGGGGCAAGGACCATAGGGTCCTGCTCCCTTTCAGTCTTAAAAATAATAATAGATGATAGAGCTTATGTAGCATTTCCTGTATACCAGGAGAATTTATGTTTTACGTATTGATTCATTTAATTCCCATGAGAACTCCATAAGATTTCAATAAATATTATCATTATCCCTGATATACAGATGAAGAAATTAAATAACAGAGGTTAAATAACTTTAAAAAGCGGACATAGCTAACAATTTGTAGATACAATTTGCTCCAGATTCTCATTTATAACAATGGATTTAAGAGGGAAGGAATTAGCACTGTGTGGACTTCCCTGCACCAGGAAGGTGCAGTGTTAAGTACATTGGAAATTACAGAGAATAAAAGAAGCCCAGCTGCAACTGAAAAAAATGCAGGAAGAATATGTGAATTACAAAGAAATCTTTTTGTAGAAATATTGCCTAATTATAGTAATTATTTGTATGTGTTACTGTATACTGAAATACCATAATGTCTGTATGCATGAATATAAAATAAACATTATTAGTAATATTCCATAAATAAGGATTATGAGTAGAAGAAATCATTAGGTCTCCTACACAGAAAACGTAATCCTTACTTAGAGGATCTGTTAAATTTCTTGTGTGTACAATAGCATGAATAAGATGTGTGTGCTTGTGTGTGTGCACACGTGTAAGAGCATGAATGTACACTACAGCATTCTGCAAGAATATGAACGGAAGAGAAGAAATATAAGACAGTGATAAAAGTGGAAATAGAGCTAAGATAGTTTCTCTTTCTGTTTCACTATGGGGGTTAATTATACATTTCTTCCAAGGGATCGAACATGGAACTCAA
Source organism: Physeter macrocephalus (assembly GCF_002837175.3). Taxonomy (NCBI): domain Eukaryota; kingdom Metazoa; phylum Chordata; class Mammalia; order Artiodactyla; family Physeteridae; genus Physeter; species Physeter macrocephalus. The sequence continues at coordinate 42,951,713 of NC_041226.1, read as the reverse complement.
ATATGTCAGAGGCCCTAGAACTGAGTGTGACTTCTGCTGCAGGTGAAATGGAATGTACAGCTGTATTTGATGCATCCTGAAGACAGGGATCACGTCCTGTTGTTCACAGATGTGTTCCTAAAGCCTGACACAGTGCTTGGCTCTCCAAATAAACACCAAGAATTAACGGAATAAGTAACTAAAAGAAGTTTGAGATTCAGAAATATGGTTACCAGCTCCTGTGCTCTGGAATAATTAGGTTAGAAAACAGTTTAATTTATGTTACTCTCTAGTCAACATGGCTGAGCAGAACAATCACAAGATTCAGCTTCTGTTAGTACATCCGTTGGCTTCTAGAGCTTTCTTCTGACATAATGCTACACACAGACACACACATATATAACATTTATATGTAACTATTTTTTTAAAATACAGATGTTTAAAAGATATACATCACATAAAATTCTACATATATATATCCAGACCCCCCCCGACACACACACTTATATGTATTTTAATGGCTGTTGAGAAGCAGGAACAGTTTATAGAGAATAAGACAATATAAATAAAGAGTAATGGCAATAAAACAATTCAGAGAGAAGGATGTGTAAATTTGTTTAGTTAAATTATTGTATGAATAACATACATCAAAAATTAAATTACAAAGAGAAAAGGAGAAGTAATCATTAGTAGAGAAATTTAAAAGACAAAATAGGTTGATGTATAATTTTCTCAATTTCTGATTTGCTATTCAGTGTGACTGTTTTCTATTTTTGTTTCCTCCTTCATCATTGCCTATTTAATAATAAAATCTCTATTTTTGCTCCTTTCTCACCCCTAATTATTGGTGAATTTTTTAAAAAAAACGTTAATGCACACAGTTGATAATCCTTACAGATTTCTTTTGCCTCTTCTTATGTCATGCTTCTTCCTGAGGCTGAATTGTGTATAGAGGGATCAATTACAGAGAAAAGCTGCAATGACAGTCTAAGTCTTCTGTGGCTTGATTATATCTAAAGTTTCTTGGTTAAGTCAGTGAGACACTCCCTCTGAAGAGAGAGAGAAAGACAAGAGGGAGAGGGAGAAGGAGAAAGATCAAGGCTACTTGTGCTTAATGTGTAATTTGCTATTTCTACAAATAGTGGACTCCATCATTTTTAAATAGGTCACACATGTTCTTTTCTGCTTGACAGCATTGTGTAGAAAGAAAACATATATAAAAATATATTCAATGTGGTAAATTATGTTGCAATCATGCTCTTTTTGTGAGGGTACTAACTGAAAGATAAAGAAAAATTATGTGCATACTGATGTAAAGAAATATACATTAATATTTCAGAGGTTTTAAAAGATTTCTCTACATTCTAAATAAGAGAGAAATTAAAGAATAATTTGCATTAGATTTTTCCCATTCTTTCTCTCATTCAAATATTCTTTAAATCAGTTTTACTCGTGTCTATGTGTTTTATGAATTTTTCAAAACATTTTGCATTGAGTATCATACAAACTAAAGTCTAATATAAAGTCATTCAAAGTCATATAAAGTCATTTTCAGTAATAAACCATTTTCTTATTGATATTTTCTAAAAGTAAGATAAGTGAAGCATAAGCAAAGGCCCAGAAATATCATATACAGACATTAAAATAAATTGCTCACATTATTATGAGCAAAAACAAAAAAAATAAAACTACTAAAATCAGGAGAAGATGTTGGTTTCTATTTCGTAGCATCATAAGAAAGCTTTTAGCAAAGCACAAGGCTTTCTGGACCTGCCTAAAACATTATTCAGAAAATGGGCAACTGCAGTTGGCAGCTTATGTCAATCAGAATGAGAACAAGAGAAAGAAAATCTCCAGCTGTTTTGTATACCATATTTGTAAAGAGATAATTTGTTATCGCTTATTCTTTACCACAGCAGTCACTTAATTCAGACGATGGCTAGTGGATGTCAGAATTCTGGTAAGAGATTCAGAGACTCAAGGAACATGAAAATTGAATTCTGTTAGTTTATTAGACTCTGATATGATAAAAAGTATTTTAAAAGGTTTATGAATGATCGAGATCATCCAAACAGTGTCAGCCTATTAATGCTGCAAGTCTTCCATAACAAAAAGCTTTGGATCTATAATACTGTATTTGATACCACCTGGGATCTAAAATTTGCAGAAAGAATTACATCTAAAAATTCCAAATGCAATTGACTTCAGTGATTGAACCTAAAATGAACTTAAAATCTTCAGCTAACTGCATGATTTTTTCTACTTCCTTTCCTCTGATGCTCTAAAAATGCAATATTTTAAAATATATTAGACAGTCTTTAAAGCTCAATTTAAAAACTCTTTTCCCACAATCAAGATGACAGTCTAGAGGATTCAAATGTGAAGTTCAGTCATTTGAGTATAAAAGATACAAAGAGTCATTTTTTTTTCTGTACCTTGGGGTTGAAATAAAATAAAAGTAATTGACCAGTGGAGACCAATTCAATCCAATAACACAGAAATAACTATAAACCACAGAACTGATACATAAAACTCAGGTATGTTAATTATGAAAATATGTTAACAGAATAATATGCTTAGTCTACTAACAAATGTATAAAAACTGCTTTCCTGTGCAGTTTCTTATCTTTAAGATAAGATAATTTTGTTGGCTTAAAAATACTGAACTGATGGAACAATTTGTTGAAGGCAAGTATCATATTAAAATATTTTTATGAGTAAACCCTTATTCTTTTTGTACTTTTTTGTACCTGATAATCATGGCATGTGGAGGACATGTGAATATCCTCCTTCAGTCATGGAACACTTACCAGAGGCTTACAGAGTATTAACAACTCCTGTCTTTTGTAAGAATTTTCATAGCCAAGTCTTCTACATGCAGGAACATCCGGCAGATACTGTAAGTACATTTTAAGACAAGACTAAAATTGTTTGTATGAGTTTGAAATTTGTCAAAATGTTGTGTAAGAGCTAATCAGCCAAATATTAGTTTGTCTTCGATTTTATCAGGACTTGGATATGAAGCACTACAACTGGAATTAGCCCTTAAGATTATATGTTTATGTGTTGAAGAAAGAGATCAGTTCTTTTGATGGCCATGGCATAGGAAACATACTTCATACCCAAAAACATGAGCTGAGCATGCCCCTTTCAAAAGTCAATCATAGGAAATAATATACTGAAATGAAGTCTAACTGTGGGCTGATCCAAGTGATTTAAAGTTAAAAGAAAAAATACTCAATCACATGAACAAACATATTGAAAAGTTTACATGTTACTTCTCAGTCATGTTTCTATTCAAAATTCTAACTCATCAAACCTTGAAAAGTAGATTTCATTTTCTTACTAGCAGAGTAGTTTTCTTTACTTTTAAAAATACAATTATGTCCCTGTCCAAATACCACATTATCAGAAATACCCCCACTTTAGTAAAATAAATTTATTTTTAAAAGCATGCATTACTATTTGAAAAGATCTCATAAAACTACTTGTTTTCTTGTTTATTGACTGTTTCTCCTCATTCTCCCCGGGTGTAAGAAAGCAGTACCCCATGCGTATAGTTCACTCGATATTCATACACATATTTTGAGACTACTTTTTTTGTTTGAACAGAATGGGACTCAGTAAATATTTGTTGAATGAATGAGTGAATTAAAAAAAAAAACACTAAAAAGCTCTTGCCTAATTAAATTTATTTCCTATGTTAACAGTTTTAGAAATAAGCATGTAAATTAATTACTCCATAATTATTATATGGTAAACTTCATAAAAATCTTATATATCATACATATATACATGAATATATATACATATATATACAGTGGTCTCATAAAAAATTACAAAGAAGTGCTATAAATGTTGAAAAGTGGAGTCACAATTACTCCTCATATATCTTATAATGTCTAAGACAAGCATTTCTGCTGCAACTTGACGTAAAACAAAATTACTAAAAAAATTTGCATTCTGCAAATTTACAGTCCAAAAATATCAGCACTAATGACAAAAATGGGTCTGGAACATTTCACTCAAAAACTACATGATTATATAACCATAAAGCTAACAAAAACAATAATTATCCAAAAAGAAACACTAGCACAGTTAGAATCCATTAAGTTTCTAGTAGATATAGAAATATTTAGTAAACTTAAGATTTACACATTTAAAAAGATAAGCAGCTATGATGAAGAACATCAGCTGCTGAGTTATGGATACCAAGGAAAAATACACAAAGAGAAGAGAGATCTCCAGAATAAACATTTCAAGGTCCAAGTAGGCCAAACAAAGCTTCCAGGAAGAACATAGCATGAATGGCCTTGTGTGTGATATGATCTTCTTCAAAGAGTGTCTTCTTGAGTTCTTCATTGCAAGTATATTAGGATTCAGCTGGCACTACTTGGTGGTGCAAAATATTAATGGGTGAGGGCAAACAGTATGTGAACCAAAATGACACCTTCATTACCTTAATTCACCAGTTATATATAAGCTAATTGGCATTATGGAAATATTCATTTTCACAGTACATAATTTACTTTGTCTCTAAAGCATAGGGTTTAATATGTATTTGTGGATTCTCTCTCTGAATGATAATCTTGTGATTGAGATTAGAACAGTTTTAGACATTTAATGCAGGGAATTTTGTTTCACCAAATAGCAAAACATGAATTTTATTTTGTTGATACATCAATCTTAGTATTCAAAAAAACCAAACATCTTTTATATGCCTGGTCTTAGAAAAGGATTCCAGAAAACTGAACTGAATGGAATAAAAAGTGCAATTTTAATTTTATGCTTAGACTATAACATGTTATTTTTCTATTAAAAATTATAAGCAAATAAAAACAGTAAGATTTCTAGGATAATTATGTGTTTCTTAAGGTATTTCATATTCATCTGACAAGACACTGCATTATAGAATGATATAAAAATAGCCTTTAATACAGGTACAATACACGGAAAACTCTAAAAAAGGAAAGGTTCTTAGAAAAGATTGATATCATTTGGGGGGATTTTATAATATTAGGTTTTTATTAACTTTTTTCTCTATTACTAGCATACAATAGTTCTGATTTCAACTACACACTCATTTTTGTAGGCATTCTATTTGCCAGTCTCCCAGAATTTCTATTCACTATATTTTTCTAAATTTATAAATTCATTGTTTTAACCACTGAATGTATATCTAATGAGTACATTTAGGAACATGTTTTAGTTAAACCTGAATGGTAGAAGAAAACCAAACAGAAAGCAAAGACTTTTCTTTAGTTCAAAAATAAACTCTCAATTTAAAAATAGCAATAAACATAAATTCTTAATTGATCAAGATTATGTTAAAGTCCGTTCTCATTTGTAACCAGCTTTTGCCCATTTTTATTTTATATAACATTTTTTCATTTACTACGGAAAATTTATGATATGATTTTTTTATTATTTGTAATTTTTAGTAATCTTAAGAGTGCAAGAGTGCTTGGTAATAAATGTTTTAGACATCAAATTCATCACATGATTTAACAAATATATGGGTGGGAAAATTAGATTTACCAGGTATCTATACAGCAAGATTCTTTTTTTTTTTTTTTTTTTTCTGTACGCGGGCCTCTCACTGTTGTGGCCTCTCTCGTTGTGCAGCACAGGCTCCGGACACGCAGGCTCAGTGGCCATGGCTCACGGGCCCAGCCGCTCTGCGGCATGTGGGACCTTCCCAACCGGGGCATGAACCTGTGTCCCCTGCATCGGCAGGCGGACTCTCAACCACTGCGCCACCAGGGAAGCCCAGCAAGTTTCTTTATACACTTATTTTGCACTACAAAAATGCTTTAATTCTTTCTTCCACTATTTTCTCACCCCCATCTCCACCATGTTTCATTTTAGTCGGTAAATGTTTATAAAAATAGTATAGACAAATTGTTTTCTTAAGGGATTTAAGTATTTTCATTTGCATCTTCTTTAACATAAGTTTGAAATAAAGTTTGCATGTCTACTTACATAACAGTAAGTAGCACTGGTATCTGATGTTTTTTATAGATTGGGAATTTGTCCTAAAAGACTAAATATATAAACAATAGTCATGATATAATCTGTAATTCTCTTCAAGAAAAATACATGGGTTAGGGATTAATAAAGGCAGAGCATCTAGAACAATTCAAGCTGTGAAATCAAAGAAGATACAGAAAACAACCTATTTTATATTTTTTTCAAATTAAATAAGTCAATTTCAAGGAAGGTTGGTACAGTGGCCTTAGTTGTTCAAATTCTTTGAAAAAGACGAGTTTTATTGATTAGACAGCATGGTCAGGGGCAAAGTAAAAAAAAAAGTGCCAATTGATTTCCTGGGAAATGTTACAAAATACTATAGAGAGTGAGTCACAACATCAGCTGAAGCTTAGTCAGTACAGATGAAACAAACGTTTGGAGAAAGTCTTCCCTGTGATGATAGAGGAGGAACTAAAACTTTAATTTTTTTTTTTTAAAGAAAGTTTCTCTGAGGTTATTTTGTTCTATTTGTTTCTTAAACATGTAGCACATTTGTAAAGTAACAACAAATGCGTTAAATATACTTTTTTCCATCAGATTTCTTCCTGCTAAAAGTGTTAATTCATTTACCAAAAGGTAGTTTGACCAGATATGTAAATGGATTCTACTACTGAATGGCAAATAAGCAAAGGATCATTTTACAGATTCAATTTGTGAAGGTGGACTTTAAATTCTGATATCCTGGTTTCAAAACTAGGCTTTACATGTATGGCTATTTGAACTTGGATGAAGTACTTCATCTCCCTGAGCATCAATGTTCTTACTGGAAAAAAAAAAAAAAGAAAAAAAAAAAACAATAATCAACAGCAATGCCAAAATGATGTTAATGTTAATAACCATATATGTATATTTGTTTTGAGAATAAAATAATTTAATAATAACAGTAGCCCTTTTATAATGCTTAATATTTGCCAGAAATCAATCTGTGTGTACCTGTGTACTTAATTTTCATAATAGCCCTATAAGTAGGTACTATTATTTTCCCTAGTACGCAAATGTTGAAATCAATAAACAGAACTTTTCCAGTTTCATACAATTAGTATTTGGAGAGGCAGGAAGTAAATTCAGAAGGCTGGCTTCAGATCTTTTGAGTTTCCCACTGGGGAACTAATTTTATCAAGGACCTTGCCTAGGCCTGACACATTTTAAATGCTTAACAAATTTTGTTCCAAAAGATCAGGATTAGACAGAGCAATTCTGGGAACATGGGAACATGGTAAGCTGTGTTTTCCTCTTCTTCCTCTTCCACTTTCAATCCATTTTTCCTTCCTACTCAAAATATTCCAGGGACTCTCAGGCAACATGGAAGACCTTGGGTCCTGAGGAATTTTATGCCAATGTAATTGGTATATATGTGTTCTACTCAGTGTACTGAGCCAAGAGTTATAACAGGAAGGCAGCAGATTCTGAGAAGGGCTTGACCATCAGGGATCCTATACTTTCCTTGATTGTTATCACTATTATTAGTTGTTGTTATTCTATTTCATTTGCTTTTTGTGATAGTCACAGTTTATTTTACTGGGTTTGTATTTATTTGTTCTAACTATTAGAGGTGGGAGTTGCTTATGTCATTTGCAATTTTCCTTAGTTGACTTAGTGGGGCTTAATCAGGTCTGATGGATGGTAATGGTAAAACAGGTGGTGAAAAGCAAATTGTTTCTATTCCTGGGCCAGAGAAGATTAACTGCCAGGCCCCCCTGAACCATAAGAAGCCTTCTTGATCCCTTGATCCCTGATGTTTGGATATTCGTCCAGTTTAGGAATTAGGACAATTGAACTTTTTTCACTTTCTTCACTTCTTGGGGCCAGGGAGACCAGAACACACACACACACACAACTTGAAATAAATTAATGATGATTATTATGATGATTACATCACTCTGAAATATTTAAATTTTACCCAAAATTATATTTCTAAACTAAAGAATGCAATTTACCAATTAAATAATTAAGTGCATGAATAATGGGAGAGGTAGACACTGTTGAATCATATAAGTAATTTAGGTTACCTAGTATAACAAATATCTTAAATATTTGACAAAAATATAACTTAGGTTAGCTAGTACAACAAAAATCTTAAAAAATTGACAAAAATATAAAGAGATGGAAATTCTAAAAAAATTATAAGGTAGATATATAACATATAATATGTTTAATATCTGTTATATATGTTTAACAGATATTAAACAAATTAAATAAGAAATTTATCCAGATTGAAGAATCTGCAAGTTAAAGGGACTCAGTGAATTTAAAGAAATAAAGGATCAGAGACACACATTAAGGAAAACTTCTGAATTCTATAATGAAAGAGCAAGGATTATAATAATCCAAACAAACAAAAAAATTACCTGTAAAGAAAAGAACAGATGTCATCAGATTAACATGCACAAAAAGACAAAACAGATAATAGATTGTGTATTCAGACAACAGGGAAAATTCTGTCCTCATCCAAAATATCATTTAGTTGCCATAGCAAGAGAAAGTTATTTGAGAATATAAATAACTCAGAGAACATGACACATTAGTATCCCATTAGAGGAAAATATAACTGCACTTAATTATCTGAATCTTTTTATTCCTGAGTTTGGATTGCGAGTGATTCTGACTTATTTAAAACTATTTTTAAATAAAATAGTTTCCTAAGTTCCATATATTAAGTAGTCAGAGTTACCTTATTTGGCTTCTGTGGTAGCCAGAATAACAGCCATCCTTCCACTACAAAGATGTCTGTGTCTTCCTAATCCTTGGAACCTGTGAATATGCCCTCCAAACTTACAAAAAGGGATTTTGAAGATCTTGAGATGGGTAGAAAATCTAGGATTATCTGAATGGGACCAATGTAATCAAGAATCCCTATAAGGAAAAGAAGGAGGGAGGGGAGTTGGATAAAGAGATATGGCACAGAAAGCAGAGACTGGAGTGATGCAATTGCTGGCTTTGAAGATGGAAGGGGCCGCAAGTCAAGGAATGTAGGGAGCCTCTATAATCTGGAAAAGGATTCTCTCCCAGAGCCTCAGAAAGGAATGTACCCCTGCTCACACCTTGACTTTGGCCCAGTGAGACCAATTCAATACCCAGAGCTGTGAGATAATAAATTTGTATTGTTTTAAGCCACTAAATTTGTGGTGATTTGTTACAGCAGCCACAGAAACTAATGCAAGGACCTTCACACACAAAAAATGTATCCGAAGCTATTCAGTTGCTGAGTTCAGCTAGAGAGAATTCACGTAATGACGGATATCTGTACTCAAGTCACTCTCAAAACCAACAAATGAAACAGAACACATGCTTAGCTTCCAGACTATGAAGAGAAACAGACCTAGTGGTGAGCAAAACATAGCTCTCCTCTCTCTCTTTCTCTCCCTCTTTCCCTACTCAGTATCTCTGACTCTCTTTTTATCTTATTTCTTACACACACACATTTGACTGACAAGAATAGAGTAACTAAATATATATATATATATATATATATATCATAGGTGTTAAAAGAGAGATCTTGACATGGAAGGCAAATACATAAGGGAAATTCTAGTACTGTAACTTACTTTCTATCAAGGATAAGAAATCCTTACTCTAAGACACATTATTATTTTGTGTAACCCTAAGAAAGGGTAGTTCCTTCCATTTAAACAGTGACATCCTATCAATTGTAAGATTCATGACAATTTTTGATAGTGACTGTTTTGTTTTGATATACTCCTAGAAGTGGAATTGATGGATCATATGGTAGTTCTATTTTTAATCTTTGGAGAAACTTCCATACTGTTTTCCATAGTGGCTGCACAAATTTGCATTCCCACCAGCAGTTCTCAAGGGTGGCATAGTTAACAGTACTGTGTTACATACTTAAAAGCTTCTACAAGAGCAGGAGTTATAAGATGAATTCTTAAAACTTCTCATCATGAGAAAAAGTGTAACTATACATGGTGATGGATGTTAACTTATTGTGGTAATTATTTTGAAATATATATCAAATTATTATGTTGTATACCTTAAACTAATACAATATTATATATCAATTAAATCTCAATAAAACTGGAAAAAATAAATTCATTCCAAGATCAAAGATGTTAAAATAAGAAAAAATGTGTAAGAGTATATAACATTGGGCAATACTTTAACATTATACTTTTTAATCTGTTGCAGAGTAACTTCTGGTTTGATGGGTATGAAAGGTGAGGAAAGAAAGACTTTTCAAAAGTTTCAGTTAATAAGGTAGTAGAGATTTAAGAAAGAAAGTAGAGAAGAGATAACATTCCAAATTTGAGAAATCAAGAGCATTGTAATGGTGAAAATGATATCTTGATTGCAGAAAGTATTAATTTCATTTTGGAGTAACAGCAGATTATATATATAATTGATACAGTAAAGAAAAAGTAAATTTTAAAGTAATAGGGAAACTATACTAAATCTAGTAAATCACATGTGCAAAAATGAAAAGCATGACAATTGGATCTAATCAGCACCTCTTTGTGTGTGTGTGTGTGTGTGTGGTACGTGGGCCTCTCACTGTCATGGCCTCTCCCGTTGTGGAGCACAGGCTCTGGACACGCAGGATCAGCGGCCATGGCTCACAGGCCCAGCCGCTCCATGGCATGTGGGATATTCCGGGACTGGGGCATGAAACCGTGTCCCCTGCATCGGCAGGCAGACTCTCAACCACTGCGCCACCAGGGAAGCCCCAGCATCTCTTTTTAACTAAAAAAAGAAAATGACAGTATAAAAAAAGTTTATATAAGCATGTTTATATAAGCATAAATATATGTAAAAAGTATATTATTTGCAATAAGTGTACATAGATTAGATTTTACAAGTTACCGATGTTGATTGATTACAGTAATGTAAAACTGAATAAAATCAGGCTATCTGCCATTTTCAAAGAATACATGTTAAATTACATGATCAGATATGTAACCTTACAGAGAGAATATATGATTTCACATTTTTTACTTTATAACTTTTATTTTCAGGTTTAAAATTTGTATATAGTAGCTAAAAATTACAATTATAACTTTGGAAATAGCCAGATTAGTGAAACCAGATAGATAATTAAGGAATATATTATAAAATATAGATGTTTATTTAATGAATAGAAAATGTGAAAGTCAATTTCCACAGGAAAAAGATAAATCATTTAATAATGCTTTTAACACATTTGGTTGTCTGGGAGAAGATAAAAATACAGCCATATCACATGTCATATGAAATACAGTACCGATGGATAAAAATAATATGCTAAAAAATACAAAAACATCTTACTAGAAAATCAAAGAGGTTGATTTTATAATAGAGAGGCAGAGGAAACCTTCTCAACCAAGACTAGAATCCCAGATATTAGCAGAGAAAAAATAGACACATTAAAATATACATTTAAATGTTTGTATGGTAAGAAATACCTTAGAGAATGTTATCAGAGACACAATAGATCTTAGGAAACATACTCATAGTGTTGATAATACGTGTGTAAACATCTAAAAGATCCTGAATAGCCAAAATGGTCTTGAGAAAGAACAAAGCCTGAGGTATTATCATAATGTGTCCTGTTATCTAACTATAACATAAAGTTACAGTAATTGAAAGAGATGGTACTCACAAAAAACATACACATAGATCAGTGGAACAGACAGAGAGCCCAGAAGTGAACCCACACTTATATGGTTAATTAATCTACAACAAAGATTCAAGAATATACAATGGGGAAAAGGCAGCCTCTTCAATAAATGATACTGGGAAAACTACACAGCTACACACAAAAAAATTAAACTGGTCTAATTATTCACACCACATCCAAAAATAAACACAAAATGGGTTAAAGACTTACATCTAAGATCTGAAACCGTAAAACTACTTAAAGAAAACATTGGTAGTATGACCTTTGACATTGTTCTTTGAACTTTTTGGATATATCTTCCCAGGCAAGGGAAAGCAAAGCAAAAATAAATAAGTGAGACTACACAAAACTACAAAACCTTTGCACAGTGAAGGAAAGTATCAACAAAATGAAAACACCACCTACTGAATGGGAGATGTTTACAAACAATATAGCTGATAAGGGATTAATATCCAAAATATACAAAGAACTCATTCAAAAAAAAAAGAAAGAAAAAAGAAAGCCTCAAAGAACTCATTCAACACAAAATTCTTTAAAAACCCAATTAAAAAAAGGAGAGAAGATCTCAATAGATATTCTTCCAAAGAAGATATACAGATGGCTAACAGACACAGGAAAAGATGCCCAACATCACCAATCATTAGGGAATTGAAAATAAAAATCACAATGAGATATCACCTCACACCTGTCAGAATGGCTATAATCAAAACAACAAGGATGTGCAGAAAAGGGAACCTTAGTGCACTGTTGTTGGAAATGTAAATTGGTGCAGCCACTATGGAAAACAGTAAGGAGATTACTCAAGTAATTAAAAATAGAACTAGCATTTTATCCAGATATTCTACTTCTGAGTATACAAAGAACACAAAAAACATTAATTTTAAAATATATCAATATATGCAGTACTATGTTCATTGCAGTATTATTTAAAATAGCCAGAATATGAAAGCAGCCAGAATATGAAAGTGTCCATCTATAGATAAATGAATAAAGAACATGTGATAGATATTGCACACACACACACACACACACACACACACACACACACAGAATATTGCTCAGCCATAAAAAATATAAAATGTTGCTATTTGTAAAAACATGGATGGAGGGTATTATGCTAAATGAATTATGTCAGAGAAATAAAAATATGGTATAATTTAACTTATATGTGCAATTAAAAAAAAAGTATAAACATGCAAAAGAGAAACAAGAGTCATAGATACAGAGAACAAACAGATGGTTTCCAGAAGGGAGTAGGATGTGAGGATGAGAGAAATAGGTGAGGGAGATCAAGAGCTACAAACTCCCAGTTACAAATGAATGAGTCACAGGTATGAAATGTGCAGTGTGGGGATATAGTCAGTAATAATGTAATATCTTTATATGATGACATATACTAGACTTATCATGGTGATTATTTTGTAATGTATAGAAATATCAAATCATTATATTGTACACCCGTAACTAATATAGTTTTGTAGGTTAATTATACTTCAAACAAACAGACAAATGAACTCATAGAAAAAGAGATCAGATTTGTGGTTACCAGAGGTGAGGGTGAGGGAAGGGGAAATTGGATGAAAATAGTCAAAAGTTACAAACTTCCAGTTATAAGTACTAGAGATGTAATGTACAACATGATAAATATTATTAACACTGCTGTAATTTATAGATGAAAGTTGTTGAGAAAGTAAATCTTAAGAGTTCTCAGCACAAGGAATTTTTTTTTTCTTTTTCTTCTATTTTGTATTTTATGAGATGATGGATGTTCACTAAACTTATTGTGGTAATTATTTCATGATGTATATAAATCATTATGCTGTACACATTAAACTTATACAGTGTTGTATGTCAATTATATCTCATTAAACCAGAGGAAATAAATAAATAAATAGCTTTTAGGTAAATGCTCATTTAAAAAATAATAAATACAAATAAAATATACAAGATCTACTTAAATGCATGATGAAAACACAAACAGCTCAATATAAAGCTGTGCAAATAATATGAATAGGAAATTCACAGAAAATGTCAATAAGCATAAGAAAATATGTACAGTCTTGCTAGTATTTAGAATAATGCTAATTAAACAAATTTGACAAAAAAGTAAAAACATAGGTTTTAATCTACCAGGAATTTATATCAGTGATAGGAATAAGAAGAAAATAAAATAAATAAAACATTCTTACAATACCTATAAACAATAAAAAACATATACTCTTTGACCAAGCAACCCCTTTTGATGAATCTTTGCCTAGAACTAAAACTGCTTCTACATATGGGCATGTACACATGCATATTTATCAAAGCATTATTTACACTGGGAAAAAAAAAGCTTTAAAAATAAAACAGATGTCCAGAAAAGGTAATGACTGAGTAACATTATGTCAAATCATGTAAGATCAAATATTACGTTGAATAATATTCATTATTTAATAATATCACATAAACTAATTAAAAGGACTGGATTAGAGTTCTACCAGTCAAATTGGGAGAATTTCTACTAAGCTATGTTGAATGAGAATATCGACATATGTATACAAGTGTAAGTGCAGATGTATCAGTATAATAGTATATGTTTATAGAGAAATACAACGAATGCAAGGAGATATTCTAGGCTGTTAACATGCATTATTTGGGGGTAGGTATTGGGCAGTTCTGAATGAAGTGGCAGAAGCTGAGGAAGGTAAAGTGGCCTAGATATTTGATTGTCTTCCCAACATTTCAACTCCAAATTTAGAGGCTGAAACTGCTGAAACTGTCTGCAGCAGTTCTGCTCACCCCCTCATGGTTAAGGTAGAGAGAGGCACATGACCCAATCTCAAATAATAGGTCAAAAGGAAATTTAATATGTCATGTCTTAAAATTAATTTTTTTTCTATTAATAAGAGGTTCACAGGATAAAATATTCATCTTTCTTCAGGATTCAGTTGTTTATTGATGTGGATTGCCTATAGCCATGTTGTAACCATTAGGGGAGAAAGTAACATCATGGGTAAAATAAAGAGAGCAGAGGAGAAAGATAGGGAAAAAATATCAAGGAAATAATGAATAAATCCTGGAATCTGCACTATCTCTGATTTTCTTGTTACAGAAGGTGACAATTTTTTTTTATTCTTTAAATCTATCTTAATTGAATGCATGTAAAGACAGAAGGAATAAGTGTAAAGGAAAAGAAAAGGGAAATTTATGAAATGATTATATTTAAACATTACATTTAATGTTATAGATATGTATGCATAGAGAGAGAAATACAAAATTGAAATTTTACTTTAGTCACCATTTAGCAAAAGTGAAAACAGTTGATTATTAAAAGTAGAATAAATTGGAAGCTAACTTTATTTTCTAAATGATCATCTAGAAAATGCAGGCCAGTGATCAACTTCATTTTTTTAATCTCAAATGTTTCACCTCACTTTCTCAATACTGTAGGAAACTACATTTCCCAAATTCATTTCCTCACCAGTTTTCAGGTAATTTGAGTCATTAAGTATCACTGGAGAATCATTTGAGGGTAAGGATAGTGGAGAAGCCAGAGTATTTCCCTCTGTTAATAGTGATACAAGCCCACATCAGGGAACAAGAAAAATCTCAAACAACCTAACCTTACACTTAATGGGGCTTTAAACAGAAAAAACAAAGCCCAAATTTAGTAGAAGGAAAAAATCACAAAGATCAGAGGAGAAAAAAATGAAATAGAAACTAAAATATATATATATAGAAAAGATCAGTGAAACTGAAAGCTGGTTCTTTGAAATGATAAACAAAATTGATAAACCTTTAGCCAGACTGATCAAGAAAAAAGAGAGAGGGCTGAAATCAATAAAATCAGAAATGAAAAAGAAATAACAACTTACACCACAGAAATACAAAGGATGATCAGAGATTATTATGAACAACTATATGCCAGTAAAATGGACAGCCTAGAAGAAATGGACATATTCCTAGAAATGTGCAATCTCCCAAGACTTAACCAGGAAGGAATAGAAAATATACACTATTATCTAGAGTAAAATTGAATCAGTAATATTAAAACTCCCACCACCAACAAAAAAAAATTCCAGACCCTATGGTTTCATAGATGAATTCTATGAAACATAGAAGAGTTAACATCTATCCTTCTCAAACTAATCCAAATAATTGCAGAGGAAGTAACAATTCCAAATTCATTGTACAAAGCCAGCATCACCCTGATACCAAAACCACACAAAGATATCACACACAAAAAAGACAATTATAGGCAAGTATCACTGACCCACATAGATACAAAATTCCTCAACAAAATATTAACAAACCAAATTCAACAGTGCATTAAAATGATCATTACCATGATCAGGTAGGATATATCCAGGGATGCAAAGGTGGTTCAATATCTTCAAATCAATCATTGTTTACACTACATTAACAAATTGAAGAATAAAAATTACATGATCGGGCTTCCCTGGTGGCGCAGTGGTTGAGAGTCTCCCTGCCAATGCAGGGGACATGGGTTCATGCCCTGGTCCAGGAAAATCCCACAAGCCACGGAGTGGCTGGGCCCATGAGCCATGGCCACTGAGCCTGCGTGTCTGGAGCCTGTGCTCCACCCATTGCAGGGGACATGGGTTCATGCCCTGGTCCAGGAAAATCCCACAAGCCATGGAGCGGCTGGGCCCATGAGCCATGGCCACTGAGCCTGCGTGTCTGGAGCCTGTGCTCCACAACGGGAAAGGCCACAACAGTGAGAGGCCCGCGTACCGAAAAAAAAAAAAAAATCACATGATAATCTCAATGGATGCAGAAAAAGCATTTGACAAAATTCAGCATTGATTTATGATAAAAACTCTCCACAAAGTGAATGTAGAGGGAACATACCTCAACATATAAAGGGCATGTATGATGAGCACACAACTAACATCAAACTCAATTATAAAAATCTGAAAGCATTTCCTCTAAGATCAGGAACAAGGGTGCCCACTCTTGCCAGTTTTATTCAACATAGTACTGGAAGTCCTAGCCACAGCAATCAGACAAGAAAAAGAAATAAAAGGTATCCAAATATGATAGAAAGAAGCAAAAATGTCTCTGTCTGCAGACTAAATAATGCTACATGTAGAAAATCCTGAAGATGCCACTACAAAACTATTACAGTTCATCAATAAATTCAGTAAACTTGCAGGATACAAAATTAACATGTAGAAATGTGCTGCATTTCTATGCACTAAAAACAAACTATCCAAAAGAGAAATTAAGGAAATAATTCCACTTACCATTTCATCAAAAATAATAAAATACCTAATAATAAATCTAACTATGGAGGTAAAGACCTGTACTTATAAAACTATAAGACACTGATGAAACATATTAAAGATGACACAAGCAGATGGAAAGATATATCACATTCATGGACTAGAAGAATGAATTTTGTTAAAACAGCCATACTACCCAAGGCAATCTACAAATTCAGTGCAATCCCTATCAAAATATCAATGACATTTTTCACAGAACTAGAAAAAAAAATTCTAAAATTTGTAGGGATACAGAAAAGACCCTGGAGAGCCAAAGAAATCTTGAGAAAGAAGAACAATGCTGGAGGTTTGCTCCTTGACTACAGACCATTCTACAAAGTTACAGTAATCAAAACAGTATGGTTCTAGCACAAACATCAACACATAGATCAATAGAACACAGTAGAGAGCCCATAAATAAACCCACACACTTATGGTCAATTAATCTTTGATGAAGGAAGCAAGAATATACAATGGGGAAAAGATAGTTTCTTTAATAAGTAGTGTTGGAAAAAGTGGCCAACTACACATTAAACAATGAAATTACATTTTCTCACACAGTATGCAAAAATAAACTCAAAATAAATTAAAATTCTAAAGGCAAGACAAGAAATCATAAAACTCCTAGAGGAAAACATGAACAGAACACTCTGATGTAAATTGTAGCAATATTTTTGGAAACATAACCTAAGGCAAGGAAACAAAAGCAAAATAAACACATGGGACCTAATTAAACTTAAAATCTTTTGCACAGGAAAAGAAATTATTGACAAAACAAAAAGACAACCTACTGAATGGGAGAAAATATTTGCAAATGCCATGACCAATAAGGGATTAATAACCAAAGTATATAAACAACTCATGAAACTCAATATCAAAAAAAAAATCTGATTTTAAAATATGTACAGATGACCTGAACAGAATTTTTTCCAGAGAAGATATACAGATGGTCAACAGACATATGAAAAATGCTCAACATCACTAATCATCAGAAAAATGTAAATCAAAACTATAATGAAATATCACCTCACACCTGTAAGAATAGCTATCATCAAAAAGAACACAGATAGGGGCTTCCCTGGTGGCCCAGTGGTTGAGAGTCCACCTGCCAATGCAGGGGACA
>NC_041226.1:42854535-42933586 GCF_002837175.3 Physeter macrocephalus | reverse complement strand
GCTCACCCTGTGAGTCCGGAGCCTGTGCTCCCCAATGGGAGAGGCCCCAACAGTGAGAGGCCCGAGTACCGCAAAAAAAAAAAAAAAAAAGAACACATAACCAATATTGATGAGGATGTGAGGAAAGGGAACCCTTGCACACAGTTGATGGGAATGTGAATTAGTGTAGCCATTATGGAAAACAATACTGAAGTTCCTCAAAAAACTAAAAATAGAAGTAATATATTATACAACAATTCCACTCCTGGATATACATCTAAAGAAAATGAAACCATTAATTTGAAAAATAAATTTACCCCAACATTCATAGCAGCATTTTTTACAATAGCCAAGATAATGAAGCAACCTAAGTATCCATCAACAGATGAATGGATAAGCAAGATGTGGTACACACACACACACACACACACACACACACACACACACACACACTGGAGTACTACTTAGCCATGAAAAGAAAGAAATTTTGCCATTTTCAACAGCATGGATAGACCTGGTGGGTATTATGCTAAGTGAAATAAGTAATAAAAAGAACGACAAATACTATATGTTATCACTTATGTGTGGAATATAAAAAATAAAACAAACACATGACTATAACAAGACAGAGTCACTAATATCTAGAATCAATTAGTGTTTACCAGTGGGCAGAAGGAAGGGGTGAGGGGCAAGATAGAGGTAGGGTATTAATAAGTACCAACTACTACGTATAAAATAAATATGTTACAAGGATACACTGTGCAACACAGGGAATATACCCAATGTCTTATAACTTTAAGGGGAGTATAATCTATAAACCTTTTGAATCACTATGTTGTACACGTGCATTAATATATTGTAAATCACCTATACCTCAATAAAAACATTAAAAAAGAATTTCTGAGTCAAAATCTAGCCATCATATTTTAATATGCCTTCAAACTGAGACAATACTCTAGCTCTCAGTGTAGTTACAGTTTCATAATCCCTTACCAATTCTTGTTTAGCTTTCTAACTCTTAGTTTGAAAGGTTGGCTTGGTTACTGTTTCCTGCCTGGACCTGACTCATTATTACTATTATTACCATTATGCTACAATTAATAATTATTTAATATACAGCATTATGACTCCAGTTAATAATACTATTATATATTTGAAAGTTGCTGAGAGTAAATATTACAAATTCTCATCACAAGTAAAAAATATTTGTTAATACATGAGGTGATAGATATTAACTACATTTGTTGTAATGACCATTTCACAAAATATACAAATATTGAATCATTATGTTATACACCTGGAATTTAATATAATGTTATATGTCAGTTATATATCAGTTCACAACTAAATGAAGTTTAAAAGTGAAAAAAAAAATGACTAATGTAAGAAAACTAGAAGACTGGATACCCAAGAATTCTCACATTTCTGATTACCAGAATCCATCAAAATAGCCAGAAGAAGGATTTCAGCATTAAGTCTGAGATGGTCAGGCAGTGTCTCTATGCAATTCAATCACATTTATCTCTTGTGTGTTCTCAAAGGCAATGTAAGAAATGATCAAATAGAACAATTGAAACTGAATATAACAAAACTAATAACTTCAGGAATTTATCAGATCAGTTAACCATTTTCTATTTCTTTTTAACTGAATTTTTAAACCATTGTATATTTTTTTGTTTAAGTATAAAACATTAGCTAGAGAGACATTCTAAAAACTAATAATTCAAAATAAAAAGAACTTGGTAGAACTGCATCCTTGTGTGTTGGAACTTTCATAAATTTTCTATTTTCTAATGATAATAATTGTTCATACAAATTATAATGCAAAAAGCATCTTTTCCATTTAACATGACAACAAAAACTTGTCAGATATCAAATTAATCATTCATGTTAAAAAACATCAAAGTTATCCATAAACAATCTTCATTTAACATGGGTTTAGTGTTTTTGTAAAGACACTATTCTTTCCAAAACCCTGTCTAATCAAGTCCATTAAAATAATTAGTTTCGATTATAATTACTTTTGGTGAAACTGATCAGTGATATTGCATTTTATTTTCATGCAATTTCTTTTATATTTTATGTAATATCCTTGACAATCATTCCATCACTGTCATCACTAAAAACAGGCTATTGCAATACTGGACTTTCATTAAGTTTTACTTTGTTTTATAGTTTCCCAAGCATTTCTTCACGTGGATATAGAGCAGGTGGATATGATTATTGCCATTTTTAAGATGCAAATATTGAATCACAAGCATGTGATCTAACCTTCAGAGAAGCTAAGATTAGCACTCAAGTCTCTGAATTTCTTTCTTTAGGCACCTTAGAAGACACTGTCAGGTCATATTTTGAAATTTGGAATATTTATAATTAGATTGTAAACTTGAAATCAGGGATGTTTTCTATTTCTTCTTTAGTCTTCTTTTGACAGTTGACTGATGTCATGTGGCAAAAATATAACTGGCCAAACAATTTTGATATGCCTGAGGGTCACTATCCTATTTATGACACAGATGTGTTTCAAATATTGATTTAATTGGAACCCAAAACACTTTTTACAAATATTAGTAATATTTGAGTGATATGTTGCCTTACTTAAGTCATAAAATATCTCAGAGATAGAATAATTATATTATATTATATTTTTTGCCCAATTAGGTTACTTTTTCTAATGATTTCAGTTTCTTTGTATCACTCCAACAGAACTCTACCTTTACTTTCTTCCCTGTTGCTTCAAAGTAAAGTTGAAGATTAACTTGTAATCATAAGATTTTTTCATCAGAGTCAAATATACTTGAAGGCCAGGCTACTACTTTTTCCTCTCCTTCTTTCCTTCCTCCCTTCCTTTTCTTCCTTCCTTCCTTTCTTCTTTCCTTCCTTCCTTCCCTCCTTTTTCTTTCCTTACCTCTTTCTTTCTTTTCTTTCTCTCTCAGTCTCCCTTTCTTTCTTCCTTTCTTTTTCCCTCCCTCCCTCCCTCCCAATCTCTCTCCCTTTCTTCCTTCCTTCCTCTCTTTCTTTCTTTCCTTCTTTCTTTCCCTCTCCTTTATTCTGGCCTAGCATGGAAATTTTGATTAAAGAGTAAATCCTACAAGTGCCATTAGTATTGAACAGATAAATGATTCAAGATGAAATTGTAGTCTATTTATTAATGTTTAGAACACACTGTGAGCCCAGTATGCCTGCTTCTTGGGGTAAGATATCTATTATGTTATAAAGACACTCTTGTACTACATTGACTGTGAGCTGTGTTTCCTGATAAGCTACTAGAGAACAGGCCTGCCATGTCTATGAACTACTTCCTGAACAAGACCTCTCAAGGAATTTGTAGTAGTAGCAGCTTTTACCACCAAATTAGTGCCTTAACCTAAATATGAAATTGTTCCTGAAGGGATACATGAATGATAGTCTCATATCAAAATGGACCCAGGTCCAGTTTTGAATATTGATTTCTCCTATCAAAAAAAAATAAGGGATAGGGATTATTATTGATTTCCAGGCATAGCGGTGTGATAGAAAGGGAAAGAGAAGACTTAAAAAACAAGTCAGTTTACACTACCTCTGCCACAGCATGGCACCATGTGCTGCCTCAAGTTATTGCCTCAGGTTGTATGGTGTTTGCTAGGAACGCCCTCAGCCCATACCCATGCTAAAGCAGATTCTCTCTCTCATGCCTCTTATATCTAGACACACACTTGACCACCCTGGTATACAAAACTTGACAGAGAGGCAAACTGGCTTTTGATCACATCAACAACATTACTACAGTATGAATTCTTCCTAGAGCCTTGTTGGAATTTACATGTGAATATAGAATTTTATTTTGTCACAAATCTCAGTCAATATGAATCTGAGGGATATGCTCCATAAATGTCTCAATTCAATAATATAATCATTGTAATACCAATGGCTAGATATGGGGATTTGTGTATATCAGGATAGTTTCCTGATCTCACTACACCAGAGTACTTTAGAGGAATTTTTAGCCAAAGTTCAGAAGAAAGTCTCATGTTGCCTGACCCCAAATTAATTCACTGGTTCTCTTATAACACAATGGAGGAAGATTCTGGGTTCTAGGAGATTGTCAGACAGAATATTTTTCTTAGAAAAAAAGCTTTGGAGTCTACTTAAAATAATAATGAATAATTAGCTATTACCTTCTGCTTGTAAGATTTCTTTTATTTAACAGGTTGAAGCAAAATTGGATATTCTTTCTTATTTTAAAAGAGGAAGTGCAATTTCAGCTACAGTCAAGCTTAGTAAAAATGACATTGTCACTGCCACTTTTTGCCCAAAGTGACCTGCCTTATTTTGTACCTTACATGATTGACAGTGAAGATGCTGAATTATACTTTTTTTCTCCTCTTTTGAAATACTGAAGAGATGACTTTCTCCACCTGCTAACAAAAATACCACAAAAGTAGAAAAAGTGCAAAAATGTAAAGATGTATAGCAACACAAAAAGTATGAAGAAGCTCACAGTTTTGTTATTTCCTTGTTATAATTATAAAAATTATTGTGTGGGAATAGAACAACTTCAGCCTTACTAAGCTATCCTTTCAGAGGAAAGGTCTATTAAGCTCATATGTTCAGATGAAGGAAGGATTTTTCAAGTGGCACATGTCTAAGAAGCCTCCTTGACCTGGTGTGGCAGTGTTATTAAAAGTTGCTTAGGCATCTAGTAATACCTTTAATGTGTCTCCCCAACACTTTCAGTTCAAAATTCTATCATATAAAGACTGGAAATGTTGGAAAATGTCAGAGAAATGCCTTATGAATATTCACATATGATAAACTTAGTTGTTCACGTTTGGCTCTTCTATTACATGTGCCTGTCCCAAGATTGCTTGTATTCTCTCCTGCCGGACCAGAGTAACTCAGAGACAACTGGGAAGTGCTTCATTTAACCAAGGACTGTAAGATGCAGCACTCTGGAGCTGTGGTTTCCAAACCTGTTCCTTGGAGGCCTTGGGTCTTGCTGAAGTGATTCAAGGTTCCAAAACATTGGTTTGCGATATTACATTTGGTAGTGTGGTAATTAAAGAAAACACTCAAACGTGCTGTCATATTTTAACACATTGGAGACTACTGAAGTGTTAACTTAAACTGCAAGGTTAATTTGCTTTTGTGCATTCCTCAGTAAAATTACCTCTACTGTCTCTGTAAATATATTTGAAGTTTTTATAATATGTACTGACTGGTGAAGTTGGAGCTCTGCCCTAATCTTTTAATGTTTTTAATTCCTGTGTGAGCATTTCAACACCTTTAAAATTAACCAGCAAGTCTTTTATTAAAGTGTTTACCTAATGCACCCAATTAAATAGTAAATATGTCTAAGATATAAGCTTGTTGCTTACTCTCTTCAGCAAGTAATGGTCAGTTATACAATGGCTACCAAATACAAAGTAATTTTTATACATAAAATTATATAAGCAGGTTTAGCTTTTCTCATTCATTGGTTTTATTTTTTAAAATGCTGTAATTTGAAAGTGCAAAATCAATTCTTTAATTTTTTTATAAGTTTTTTATATTAATATCTACATAAAAGTTTTGTTTGCAAAATTGGGCACCGACCCTGAACTGTGAGTGCAGGGGGAGCTATGGAGTAGTGAAATGGAAACTGGTAGAATGCGGTAGGGAGGCTTTGATCTACCTTCACTTCTAGTGTCACTGGTTTTGTGGGTTTGAGAAGTCACTTTTTTAGACCAGGGACAGTTGAAATAAGAAACATAATGTGGCATTGTTATTTAGGCATTAGAGGTCTGTTCGAAGTTCCAGCTGTTCATTCTGAATGACAATATTATAAAAATTATTAAATTTTTTATTAAATTAAATTACTAAGAAATAACTTCAGTTCTTTTTGCCTGTGAATGATTCCTAAATTTCTTTATGTATTTTTAACCAAATTTTGGTATTTATGTGGCTTTAGCTATGGAATACAAACTAGATTCCTAATAAAGCCCAGAGTTTTCAGAGCTTGTGGATAGATAAGGAAGACGGCGTCTTTGACAAGACTTCAGAGTACAAGATGGCAGGTGACTTACCAAGGCGAAAAAAAGGGTATCAAGGAGATTGAGGTTGATTTTGGTTTTTTAGGCAGTTTTTCCACACCTGCTTGCCCTGCTGTAATAGAAAAATTAGTATTTGATTAAGAACTAATTTGAGAGAAGATTATACAACATTGTGTTGAAAGGTCATTTCATACCTGATAAAATTATTGTATATTTTTGAGGCAGGCATTTGAGGCAACCATCGTGGGTTATGTCTGTCTCCTGTGTCGCCCATTGACAGCAAAATGATGACAATATCGTCTATGTAACTCCCAGGTACCTTGATGTAGTCCCAAAATGTAAAGGGATAAGAACTTCCACGTAAGTAATCCTAGCTCACATAAAATCTGCTTTCTTTGCAAATAATCAGTTAACCTCTAATGTACTTTTGTACTTTTCAGTTAAAAAAGAAAGAAACAAGTTAAGGCTATTATCCTATATAAAAAAACACACTATGAGGGACATTTCAGAAATCGAGCTCTTGACTATATTTCAATTAAATATAGTCTTTCTCAATAGAACATTTGAAAAACATGTTTTCTTGTGTGCTTTATTTAAAATATCATATCTGTATTTTTTAAAAAATAATTGACAGTTATAACATGTATCAGTATTGAAATGTATAAGTTGTCTTCTGTCTTGTTTGAGGGGCTCCTTCTTTCTCAATGCCAAAATATCAATATTTATGATTCATAGACCTTGCAGTCCCACTTCCCACTCCCTTCCTCTTTAAATTGACTGCTCTTAATCTACACTAGTCAAAAAATTCTTATAATCAAAGTTGTTGGCATGGACAAAGTATAGAGGGAAAAGAAAATGATTAAATGCCTGAGGATTTAATTTATCAGTAAAGTCCATAGAATTGAAAATATCGATAATGAGTTTTATTTGATATTTTCATTGTTTATTTGGAAGCATTTCCCAAGTAATTGGAACTGAGTGTACCTCTAACACAGTGTAACAGAATTTTCCCAAAATTCTAGGTGACCTTTCTCTCTTTCGCAGAATAGTACTTTTCTTCCACCTCCATGTTACTAACCATAGTTCTGAACCTGCGAGAGTCAGAGCAGAGGTAAAGGGTAAGGAGAGATTTTACTCTGGTAGTACTATCTCAAAGATGGCAAGTGTTTGAAGCTGTCTCACTCTCATGACATTTTAATAAATTTAGCATTTTCTGTAAATGCTGATGATGCACTTTAGCCGACTATTCCCTTTTCAACTACTGATTTTTCCCGTGATCAAGTCCGAACTCTCTGTCTTTGGGGACTCCGTATCAATATTTCCTTAGTGGTTTCTTTGGCATGATGTAAAATGACTCAAGCTGGCTTTATCACCATGTAGTCTATCTCTCCCTTTTCTTGGGCATCACAAAACTTTTGATCTGATAAACTGTAGGTGAAAAGGCTAATCCCCCATACAGGGGCACTTTCCTTAGCTACACTTCTAAAACATCTGGGCAGCTGTGTTTTTATCCTCTAGATCAGGGATCAGGAAAGCAGTGCTCATTGGACAAATCAATTTTATTACCTGTGTGTGTAAATAAAGTTTTATTGGTACATGTGCCCTTTTATTTATATGTGTTCTACAGCTGCTTGTGTACAAAAAAGGCAGGATTGAATAGTTGTGACTGAGGTCATATGACCTGCATAATCTAAAATATTTACTATCTAGCTCTTCACAAAAAAAGTTTGCTGACCCTGCTCTAGACATAGGGAGTTGAAGTCAAGCTTTAGTCTCTTATGCTCTGCAAACATGTTGGGACACATAATGAGCTCGCTGAGTGAGCCAACTCAAGACCCATTGGGAGGAGTATGGACACTAGGTAAATCTTCTCCCAAAATCATCTTGTCATCTTTTCTTTCTCTACTATTTATCACTGATGCTTGTGAATTTTGAACAAGGCTTTAGATACTTGCTTTGACTTATTTAGAGGGTTGTCTATATTAGAAATTATTTTGACATCTAATATTAGAACTTATTTTGATATCTAATATTTCATAATTTAACACTTCAGTAGAAACCTCCAGATTAATATTTCATTATTATTATTATTATTATTTTTTTTTTTGCAGTACGCAGGCCTCTCACTGTTGTGGCCTCTCCCGTTGCAGAGCACAAGCTCCGGACATGCAGGCTCAGTGGCCGTGGCTCACGGGCCCAGGCGCTCCGCGGCATGTGGAATCCTCCCGGACCGGGGCACGAACCCGCGTCCCCTGCATCGGCAGGCGGACTCTCAACCACTGCGCCACGAGGGAAGCCCAATATTTCATTATTAAAAAGATTTAGTAAGATGAGCTATCTCTTACCTCTCACTTCGTTTCTGTTCAAACTTATTAAACTGGAACTTCTTTTGTAGAACCGTCTGTGCTTTGCTTTTTAAATTTTTTTTCAAATATTCTCCAGATAGTATTTCAAATTCTCCAAATTCTTCTTCACATAGAATGAAGAATGAATTACTTATTTGGGGAAAAAATAACAGAACACAGATGCTTCAATTAATTTGTTTCTTGGTATTGTGTCTTCCTCTTCAAAGAGTTGGGTGGTATTCTCAGATCTTCTTCTATTTTTGAGGGTATGTGGCCAGACCTTATACATTCTACAGGAAGATCTGGAGACCAATCCTTCTTCTCTCCCTACGTGAGAAGTGTGTGGGAGGCACCACTCTGGGCAGATTTCTGTGTTGCAGTCTCAAACATTCCATTAGGTGTACCATCCAAAAACCAAGATTGGAGAGCAAGTATTGGTTGTGTCTTCATAGCTAGGCTGAGCTCTCTATTCTTATCAGTAATAAAACTGATTTTTAGGTCTCTATTTGCCATTTTGCTTATTTTGGTCTATACTCAAATTGTTGTGAGTCATTTCGCTTTCTATACAGCTAAATTAGTAAGTAGTAGGCACTCAATTAAAATCAGCTCTTACTTTCATTATTACAAACCATAGGTTCTGATTTTATACCTAAGAATTTGTAATTAGCAAAGGGAAAACATCATTCAAAAGGATTATTCAATCTTTTCTCCTTTTACCACTTTTCTCCCCTTAATCTCTCTTTTGCTTTTAGCCTGATATTTTAAAAGTAATTTCAGAAGGTTTTCAAGACTTCTGGACTGAATGAGCCCTGACTAGCTTTCAGCTGAAACTCCTAAGTTTCCAAAAGGCTACAATTTGAATAATATGAAAGAATATGTTATACAGGTACATAAATATATATATTTGTATATGTTTATCTATATATGTCATAATTATTATGAAAGAAATAATCATTATTAATATTTACAATGTATATGTACATATATAGGAAGAATGTGCCACTCTAAAACAAACTGATTGATATTATATGTCCCTGGTGGGCATGAATTTAATTATTTTGTCACTACAAATAATATGTCATAACTTATGGCATTTTATTCAATTTGACACATTACAAATTGCTATTTCCAAATAAATATGTTTTTTAAAATTTTAAAGTTAAAGCCGGAGGGTTTGGGAAATTTGACATTGCATTCTTACAAGTGGCTGACCTCATTTGTGCTTATCTGGAATAAAATGGATCTAATAATCTCCTGATTGTTTGTAAATCTCTAAGTCTAGTCCCTGCAGAAAAAAGTGTACACTGGTTGAATCAATATTTTATCCCAAAAAGACTGACAATAGCATTAACTTTTATATTGTATAAAATAAATAAAAAAACAGTTAAAGTATTTGAGTTGCATTATATCTGAACTACTTTATTCACAGATGGCATCTCTCTTTTGAGATGTTTTATAACTTATCAAGCTGCCTTAAATACTTTCTAGAACAAGGTAAGACACACAGTCAATGTCACATTTATTTCCACAAAAAGAATAAATAAAATAGGCATTAAAAGAACACCTCTAACAGCAATTTTGGTTGACACAAGGAAGACCCTTTAAGTAATAATATACTAAAAGCATTGGCATCATATTTCCCAGTTTTGAAATCTCATGTTGATATCTCAAGTTTCATTTAAAATATTCTCTCACTATCACTTGAACACTTTTTGAAAGTGGGGCAAGAATTGCATAATTAAATGACAAAAGAAAAATACATTGAATCATACCATCTCAGAGCTGAAGATTTTCATAATTATCTAGTGTTAAACCAGTTATTTAACACAAGAAACAAATCCAGTGTTGTGACTTGAAGACTCATGCTCTCTGACTCTCCATATTGTGTTTTCTACTAGATGATTCTTAAAAAAAGTCAGCAAATACAATGGGGAACTGGTGATATTTATGTCAATCATATCATTGTTTCCATATTTGCTTCATTAGCATTGCTAAATGTTTCATTCAACTATTTCTTTTCCATCTTTTCCTTCAAACACAACAATTTCCTTGGCAAATAAAGCATCCGTAAGTACACTTGGGTATATCTCTGGGGTTTCTGGCAACTGGCATTTTAAGATAAGACTAAAAATAAAGGGAAATGGCTTCAGGGCAAGATATCTTGGCAACATTCAATTTTTGTCTCATATAGAGCAACATGGCTTCCTCTCAGGAAACTGTGCTACAATAAAAAGATTAGAGCAATTATGAAAGTCTTCTTTTTAGTCATCACAAATGATATTTTAAAATAAGTAATCTGTATTTTCTCCTCTATATACATGCACAAAACTTTAACTTGGGACAATTTGTGGTGTAATTGGGGTTATTTAAACACAAAATAGCATTAAATACATAGAGACAGTTTAACAAAGTATTGCCCTTTAGAAAAACCTAATAGAACAACTATACAAAGATAATTTTAAAATGCATGCTTATGAATTACCTAAATAATGGTAAACACTGTATGTGTTCTCAGTTCATTGCTTTCATACAAATAGTTGCCTCTAAAATGCTTAAGACCTTCCTTCCTTCCTTTTTTTTCCTTTCTTTCTTTCTTTTTCTCTTCCTTTCTTTTGAAAATTTTGTTTTTTAGAAGAAGCAAAATTATATTATTATTATTTTTAAATGAATATAAATTTATAGATGCCAAAATGTAAATTCCTATCATCTTGTTCCCTCAGGCTCCATGCTGACAACAGTGATAAAATCCAGTGGATTGGTGATGTTGAAGAAGATTTGCAAAGAAAGTAGTTTGACTTCATATTCAAATATTTCATGACGTTAAATAAAACACAAACAGTTTCTTCCTTACCAATAATGGAAATTGATAAGAAACTGGCTTAGCTAAAACTGCTGTAGATAAATTATTCTTTTTGATGTAGAATGAAAGCAGCAATTCAAATTCACAGTTATTCTATCCTGTTAACTTTTTGCCCTCATTGCCCCATTCCCAGATTGGTAACTTTAAAGCACAGATTCCTGGAATAGATAATTAATTCTATGTGGACAAAACCATCACTGTATCTACTTTTCAGAAAGACGTTATTATGCCAGAAACATAAATTTAATCACAATTGTAACATTGAATTCTCCTTGAAACTGAGTAAAGGGAAAACACATTTTTGCTTAGTTATTGCTTCCAATTTGCCAACTTGATATGATTCATTCTAAAAGTGAAAGTACTGGGATCTCTACTACCTTTTGCTAACTGCATGAATTACATGAGAGCAGAGGAAGAAAAAAATGTAGCAAGATTCACAATCCACTCAGCTTACAAAGAAATATTTCCTTAAAAATAACTTCCTATTTATTAATCTCTTCTTCCTTATGAATTTCACCACATAGGATAGTTGAAAAAAAAAAAGACAAAACAATACTTAGACCTAACCAGTAACTTTAGTTCAGCTAATACTTTCTCTAGTGTCTTTAGGTAATTTACTCCGTGTTTGAATAAATTATGCTAATTTCTGATATTTTCAGCCTTCTAGTCTCACCTGGTGCTGCTCCTAACCAAGACGGTGACTGACTGCTTTGTGGGTGTGTATCTAATGTGCCTTGGTGTGGAACAAGACAAATGAGGTATAAAAATCCATGTCTTCTGGATCCTCTTTCTACTTCAAAATGACACATCTAGCTCAGGGAAAAAAATACACTTTCATCCAAAGTTAGCACCTGCCTCTGTTCTTGACATTCCCACATCTGCAGCACAAACCTCGCTCTACTTCTATGTTTCCTTAGGGTCACTGGGAAACTACATTTCCTGCACACCTCATGCTGGCCAAAAAGATCAAAGGTCACCTAAATTGTTTTCTCCTGCCAAAACCACTGAACAATTTTCCTGCACAGTATAGATAATGAACGTTTTTGGAATTTCTCCTAAAAGTTTAGAACCCATGTTACCATTAGCTCCTTCTCCCTCTTCTTGAGTCCACTGATATAATGAGTTGAGATTTGTTCTTTATATTCCTTTATGATTATGTCTTCTTTATTTCTTTCCTGGGCATATAGTAAACTCTAGTATGCCAGTGACCAAGATAGAGAAATTTTAAAATCCTTTTTTTCCTGACTTTCATCTTGCTTGTCTATTATTTAGGAAGTCAGAAACTGAATATTTACTCTTTTTTGGGTTTGAATTTCTGGTCTAACATTCCTATAGCTTCACACTATTCTACCAGCTCCTTCTCCACCACGGGGGTGACTCAGAAAAGAACAGGAACACCAAATGACAAAGAAAAAAATATAGAAATATATTTAGATTCATTCTCTTATTGTATATTTCACTACTAAATGTAAAATTTTATTAGTTAAATATTAATGTTTTATACACTGTGATGTTTATATGAGGATTCATGTTTACAGTATAACAGATTGTAGGCTGTAACCTATTTTAACTCTAAAAGAAAGCTTAATATGTGAAGAAAAATGTAAATCAAGTAATTATAGTGGAGAAACAATTGGAAAAATTTGAAACAGAATAAGGTCATATAGTAAACTGAACATCAGATTTTAACTGTATTACTACATTGAACAACCTGGCTCAAACTTCTGCTTTGATTTCTATACATTACTTCTCTAGAGCAGACCTTCATTTTTGCTTCCGTGTACTAAGACAGCATGCTTCCCATCCCAAATCCCTGCCTCTGTTTCTATCACCCTTTCTCCTATCCACAGTGCATGCTTAGTTTTCCCCAAACTCAATTATATGCTCAAATGACAGTGGCATCATTTTTCTCAAGTAAGTTCTAAGTGTGTTTCTGTGGTATTAAAGCCTGATTGGCACTCAAAGTCTGCTACACCTTCATTGTTTTAGCTTTTCCTCTATGGCTTTTTTTTTTTTTTTTTTCTCCTCTAGTACCTAGTCATCAATCTGTTGTCCCCAGAGGCTTAAATTATTTTCCTTCTTCTTTTCTCATTTCCTCCACAATTACAATAATCTTTTTACTGATAATTCTCAACTTGCTATCTTCCATCCAATCCACTGGATATCCTAGGTCATGCAGCCAACTGCATGCAATGTAAATATTTCAATGCAGAGAGTACTGTACCAAAAGTGAAAGAAACTTCCCTCCAAATCTTCATATTCTTCCGTATTATTTTACTTTTATTAATGGCCTCACTATCCACCTACTCTGTTCAATAAGACAATATAATGTCTTTATATCAGCTCTAATTCCAAGCTAACTTCTCATGAAACTTTTCTGTTTTTTAGCTTTATTGAGGTATAATTACAAATAAACTTGTAACATATTTAAAGTGTACACCATGATGTTTTGATATACATAAACATTGTGAAAGGAATCTCACCTTAAATTTAATTAACACATCCATCACATATTTACTTTTTGTGTGTGTGTGTGAGAATGCTTAATTTCTCTGTCCTAGCAAATTTCAATTATATAATACAATATAATCAACTACAGTCACTGTGTTTCACATTAGATCCTCAGACCTTATTCATCTCATAACTGAAAGTTTGTACCCTTTTACCAACCTCTCCCTATTTCCCCTACCCCTTCATCCCTGGCAGCCACCATTCAACTCTCTGTTTCTATGAGTTTAATTTTTCATTTTTTTTTAGGTTTCACATATAGGTGATACCACGCAGTAGTTGTCTTTCTGTGTCTGGCTTATTTCACTTAACATGATGCCCTCCATGTTCATCCATGTTGCAAATGGCAGGATTTTGTTCTTGTTTAAGGCAGAATAATATTCCATAAATATACATAATATATATTTAGGAGTGTGGCAAAAGAGAACAAATAGTAAATATTATTTATAGGTATTTAGGATCTGAACCCAAGAGGTTAAAAAAGGTTTTAGAGAAGGAAATGCTTTGTTATGACAAGGTATATGACATAGTATTTTAGGTTTGTGAGGTAAGAGCCCTGGCAAGTTTTAATGAACTGTTTTTGTGAATTTTAGGTGAGCTGTTTATACAAAAGTTCAGACTATCATTAGTAGATACCTGATTTTCCAGATGAGAAAACTGCATGCTAAAAAAAAAAAAAAAAAAAAAGGTTTCCAATCAGTTCCTAAAAGAAATAGTAAATTTATTAATGATTTATAGCCTTACCTCCTGAATGAGAACATTTTTTGAGCAGGGATTTACTTTGACACAGATGTTCTCAAATCTGAGACCCAACAGTTGTGATGATGCTGGTGAGCTCGATTCTCAATCCCTGCCTTGTGTCATTATCCACTCTGAGCTGAATTCAATCAGTTTTCATTCACTTGTAAACTGAGAACCAAGAGGGCCCATATTATAACAAGAGAAAAGATCTATCCCATGTTGAAGAGAATGCAGAAACAGATATAGGGTATTAGCCAAATGACCTAATTTAATTATCTATTTGTTTTCCTGGATCTTTTTCATGTCAGGAAGGTCTCAGGATACAAGTACTGCATTCTTCCCCTAAGATGACACATATTCCTTCTTAAGAAGTTAACATTATATCTAGGGATGTTCTGCTGGGCTTGTTTGTCCAATTTAATAAATTTCTAGGGCAAGAAGTTCTCTGGCCTCAGTGATCTTGCCTGGCTTCAATCATGATCTGAATCACAGAAGGAAGAATTTTTCCTCATTTTCTAGGCCTTTTGTAAAATGAAGAGATTTGAAGACAGTCCAGAATTCCTTTCTGTTGGTTAAGTTTTGTGGTCATGGATCATGGGCTAGATATTTTCCATCTTGAATTAGGTTATTAAATAATCTCTATACGTTATGTTGTTGTTTTAATGAGAGAAATCAATATGTAAAAATGGACCCTGGGTCCGTTTGAATATGAGACTATCAAGAATGCTGGCAACAGTCTACAAAGGTAAGTCCCTGTCCCGTCTGCTTGTAGTAACCTGTAGGCTTTGGTACTAAAATTTTAATACCTGTTATTGAGGGCCACCTAACTATCTAGTTTTTAGCAAAAATTCCATTAAAGGTAGCTAACTAGTATTGTACATTTTCAATGTCATTCAGCAAGAGGAATCAGGTGCCAGACAGCAAGAGATCATGTTAAAGATCTGAGTCAGAAAATCCACATAAATAGTGAGACTTCCTTTTAAAGTCTATAAAAGTGAAAAAGCTTCAATAGATATACAATATCTTTTGTAATTTCTTCCCAAATTCAATATTTATGAAAGTTTGGTTACAGAAATAAGCTTCTACAAAAGGTCCCCAGATTTTTTTCCTATATGCGATATTAGAGAGAGATTTATGTGTTTAGCTGTCTTTTTGTGATGTTTGCTTCTGAAATTGTGTTTACTATTTTAGAACATTAAACTTGGAACTATTTGTTTCATTACCACAGAGCTGGATGACACCCTGAGGAATATGTATATGCAGACCATAAAGTTGATTAGGTTTTAGATTTTAGCCAAATTATAAACAAACTCTAGCTAGAATTAGACTTATACCAGGAAGTAACTAGGAATGCAACAAGCAATATTTAGAAAAAGGGCATCCTAGGTATCATAGTTAAGAGCTAATTAGTGTCTGTTGAAATTAGAATGTTAAACCAGCAAAGAGAAAATAAAATATTTATGAAAAAAAAAGAATATTAGCGTATTTTAAAGCCTGATACTCTGCTGTTTCAGTCTTCTGGATTTTGTTCTCTGGGTCTTGGTAAGAAACTTCAGGTTTACATGTGAACCTTGAAGGTGTCAGCTTCTGAAAATTTCAAGAATTCTCAGTTTAAAGTGTCCATCCTTCCACTGATATGAGGATGGTTTTGTCCCTTAAATGAATAGTATTGATTCCAAAGACCAACCTCTTTGAGTTTTGTTCACATGTTGGAAATATTTTTTCCATAGGAGTTTGCAGGTGTTTTTTTTTTTTTTTCTTCCTCTGATTTCTCTTCCAGAATATCAGGTCTCCAGGATTCTTATCATGTGAGGGTTGTTAAAACAATGTTGAGGAAGGTTCAGCTACATCCTGATACGAATGGGTATTTTGCACAAGTCCCTTAAAGGATTTGGGCATGCCTCTTTGTAGTGGAACAGGTTTATAATCAGAGTGATCTTTCCAGATGGATGGACTGACTTATCTTTAAATCATAAAGAGAGAAGATGAATCACAGAAGGAGTTTTTTTTTTTTTTTTTTTTTTACATTAAAACCAATAACAAATCTTAGGCCATGGAAGATCAAGATTCACTTAAGTGCTTTTCAAATTTTAGTTTCAGAATTACATTTGTTCTTTCCAACTTTCCTGAAGATTGAGTATAATTTGAACAGTGAGATTTTTGAGTATGTAGCAAGGCTTTGCAATTCTCTGTAATATCAGTAACTCTAAATTGACACTCCTTTCACTGGAGAGAGAGACTGGAAATCCCCAGATTTGGAATGAAACAATATTTTTGCTAACATTAAATCAGTAGCCTTCCATCAAGTAAAAGCTTCAATCTATTGTGTAAGTAAGCAAACAGTGACTAAAATGTATTTAAAATTCATTGCAGGGAATACGTTTTGAAACTCATTTGAATGTGTTCACAAGTACCCTAAGACTAGACCTTTTGTCCATATCCCATCTTTACAGGTTTACTGGGATAATGGTGATGACAGAGGAGACACAATGCAGAGATTCCTCAGACAAATCCCCCACTTCGATATTGGTTGAATATAATACCATAATTGTCCTTGCTGTGGTAGAAAAGTCAGTGTAAAACCATTGCAATTTTTTTTGAGGGAATATAAAGTAGTTTCATGCAATATAAAGCCAGGTTTCTCCCAATATTTCTTTTCTTTTTTTCTTC
The DNA here is from genome assembly GCF_002837175.3 of Physeter macrocephalus. Lineage (NCBI taxonomy): Eukaryota > Metazoa > Chordata > Mammalia > Artiodactyla > Physeteridae > Physeter > Physeter macrocephalus. The sequence goes on along the minus strand of NC_041226.1, from coordinate 42,916,472 downwards.
CTTCCTTTCTCCTTTACTCCTTACCCCCTCTCTCTTTCTCTCTCCCTTTCTTTCTCTTTCTTTTTTCTTTCTTCCTTCCTTCCTTCCTTTCTTTCTTTCTTTCTTTCTTTTTCTTTTTTGAAATTGTGGTTACCAGTCACTGGCATTCCATAATAGTTTATTTGAACTTCTTTAAAGAATTGGCTTTTTGGAGTTTTAGGAGGACCAAGATCTTAATTAAAGCTCCAGTCTTTCATAATGATTACCTAAAATCTTTCCCTTTGCCTTCAAGTTATCCTTTTGTGCACAAATTCTAATTTTATAATGACTATCTACTTCAAAAGTATTAGGAATAAAGAGTTCTTTAATTTACTGGATATTCTGAATTGGAATTCCTGGTCATATCAAGCATGCTTGTTGTTTCCGAAGCACTACAAAATCACATATTATGTGCAAAACATGTCTGCTACTACAATAAATGTTAGCTCTCTGATCTCCAGCTGTTTGTCATGATCCAGAGTGTTCAGTGTATTCTGCCATATGGGCTGATTTAGTTTCTAGTAAAGGGTCGTAGACTGTGAATAAGTTAACTTCTGTTTTTATAAATCTTGAAAATTTCCTGTTCTGATCTTAAGACTAGACTCATTACCAAGCAATATTATATCTGTATTTTCTATAGGAATTTTTAAAATAACTATGTTTAGAGCATGGATGATAATTCTTGGCAGAGTGCAGTCAGTTATTTGTTTCCCCTTATTCTGATTATGGAAATAAGGTGCCATGATTTAAATAATTACATTGATGCTTGGAAATGTGTGAGGGAGTAAGAATTTTATAGGCGATATACCTACTTGTTAATAAATATTGAGCTTTTAGACGAGAACAAAGACTGCTTAGCATGGGGAGCCATCAATTTTAAAACAAAATCTAAACCCCATTTCATAGAAGCTTCCATTATTTGAGCTAAAGCTATTATTGCTGTAAAACAGGGTAGGTAGTCTTTTGCCACAGAGTAAAAAAGGAATGCTGTAATAAACTATTGGTATCTGATCATTCCTATGAAGTTGAGTAAGAACAACATGAGCTTGTCCAGATCACTTATTTATGAATGGATGGGAAATAAATCACAAAATATTTGCTCCTGCTTAGGGGGTTCAATTATTGAAAACTTGTTTAAATTATACACATATATAGTGATTTCAGAAAAGTAAAGGACCAATTGCTTATATTGCATCAGTGTGATCAAGGAAACTTCTAATTATTTCTTGACCAGAATGAGAGAAATTTTAATGATGTGAAGTATCTCATAATTGAAATATTTGCATTCTTGGAATACATTATGTCCTGGAATAAGTCATATCCTTTGTTTTGACAAAGTATAACTTTTTCTTAAAAGCTCTATGTTCTTTTTGAGCTGATTAAATATATTGAATCAATCTTGACATCACATTATCAATAGAACATAATGAAAGTTGATCCTTATGTCAAATAAGAAAATCATGGGAAAATTTAACATGATTCAGGTCCTGTGAAAAATGGAGAGTGTCTTAATAAACCTCTGAGGCATCATTCTGCTGGTATACTTTAGACCTTCACAGGAAAAGGCCAATAAGAACTTAATTAGTTTAATGAGGGGAGCACTAAGATATAAAACAGAGTACATATATACAATTGTAAAATGTGTAGGCTGAGGGGACACTGAAGATAAAATACTACTTGGATTCAGTATCACAGAAAGCAGGGGATTACTATTTTCCTTTATGGCCCTGAAGTGTTGAACAAATCAATATCTTTTCCTGTTGTGTTTTGTGACTTACAATGAAAACACACTGAATAGTATTACAGTGATTGGTAGAAATATGATGTCTTTTTTCTATAAAGCTTCCAATGATTGGTTTCAAGTCCTTCTTTGCCTTCTTGTTTTAGTGGAAAATCTGCAAGTTGGGTAAATGTCTTGTTTACAAGACAATCTAAACTTCAATATATTCAACATCAGTAAGTCTGTTAATATCAGCCGAATATTTGGACCATAAAAAGTCCATGAACTCTTGGATATCTTCAATTTGGGCTTAATTTAGACACAAACAAAATAGTAGATCAAAATTTGAACTACCTATGACCTGATTACAAATAAGAGAATCTTTGGTTATCTCAAGAAAGAGGTCTTCAGGAGAACACAAGAAGTAATTCTATTTACAAAATAAAACCATTTTTATTAAGTTAGCATGTGTAGTTTCACAAGAGAAATAAAAACATTATTTGGTTGGAGGCACGCTGATGAGATTTATTGGCTGATAAATGGGTAATGTCTGAAATTTGCTATATAAATTTCTACCACCTGAGTGGTCATTCTTCCCAGAGCGAGTTTGTGTGATAGTGGCAGAATTTAAGTTTAATATTGCAGTATGTGATATTAATAAAAAGTTTCTAAGTTTGTTTGTTAATATTTAGAGAAAGTTCTTCTGGAGAGTTTAAGAGAAAACTCAATTAAGTGCTTGGTTCCCTCTCAGAATACCTGCTTTGTTTACCCACATTATCTTTTTTTGTCTTTCCACTTCTTATCTAGCATAGAACAATTGCAGACAGTGAGGATCTGCATTAGTCAGGGTTCTGCAGAGAACAAGAACCAATAGGATGTGTATATATTGTAAGGAATTGGCTCATGTGATTCTGAAGGCCAGTAAGTCCAAAATCTGCATCCTGGTCACAGGCTGGAGACCCAAGGAATAGCCAGTGTTAACAGTGGTATACAAAAGCTCTCTGTTGAAAAAATAACTCTTGCTCAAGGGAAGTCAATCTTGTTGTTCTATTTAAGACTTCAGCTGATCAAATGATGCCCACTCACATCATGAAGAACAACCTATTCTACTTGAAGTACACAAATTTAAATATTAATCTCAACAAATTACCCCTTAGTAGAAACATTCTGAGCAATGTTTGACCATATATCTGGGCACCATGGTCAAGTCAAGTTAACATTATCCATACAGGAGCTAAAAGAATAAAGGTATTAACTTTTGTACTTAAAAAAATTTATTTCCTTTTTCAAGATATCTTTACAGAGTAAATGTGTAATTCAAAGTATCCCCAAGTGGCCATTGTAATTTTGGTGAAATTTTGACATTTATAAAGATAGTTGACAAAAGGAAAAACTTGTCCTATAAGATGCCAATCTGACAAGACCTTTGGGACTTGTTGGCCTTTGGGAGTGAGACAGATTTATTGCATCTATTCTTATCCTCTCGTCTATGAACTTCCTCTGAAAAACTGGCAACAAGAAGTGGAAAGAACAATCCAAGAAATAAATGATGATGCTGTTAGAAAAAGGACAAATTTTTACCTACTTAAGACCAAAGAAAAGGTTTTTTTTAATTGATGAGATTAGCAGATTACTTTTAAAATGTTTCTTTTATTTCCAGGAGACAAAATTATCTTAGAATTTGGGAGCTTGATGAAAGAAGTAGGTGCTCAGACTCAAAGCGGAACCTACTTCACCCTCATGGTCAGAAAGTCATTCCAAGCAGAAGACTCATGGGGCTTCAAGTAATGCAGTTTTCTGTAAGACTTAAGGCTTAATGGCCATTTTGGCAAGATCTCCAAGGTCGTCCACTGTTGACTACTCAATATTATTTGAACTAGCAAAAGAGAAAATTAAAAAGCCTACTGATCAAGCGGTGCTGAATGTAGGGATTTACAGCTTCAAGGGAGAACTACACCTTGGCAGAGTCTTAATAATAATTCAAAATGGGAAAGTTAGGATAAGATATTAATGAGTTTTGGGGGTATTAGTTTGATGGATTCAACACATCATCCAAGACAGGGCATTGGTTTGTGAAGTCTGTAACAGAATAGATTAGAATTGGTTCACGTGGAAAGATGCAAGTCTTAAGACAAAGTTAGATAAGAAAACTGTTCTGATAATTGAGCTTATTGTCAGGTGGAAAAAAACATTGTCTTGTTGAGACAACAATTTGCTTAATGAAGCATCTTAGACAGTTTGATAAAGAATTCAAATAAAATATTACATTTAATAATGTGTTTATATTTTTGGTGTTAGTTTTAAAAATGGAAAGGATTCTACTGAATTTTATTGTATATGTTATAGTTGCCTCTTTTAAAAATTGAAGTATTGTTGACTTACACTATTATATGAGTTTCACGTGTACAAAATATTGATTCAATATTTTTATAATTTATACTCTATATAAAAAGTTATTAAACAATGTAAAAATAAAGTTATAAAATATAGGCTATAATGAATTTTAAAAGTTAGCTTTTCCATGGGGCAATAACAACATGTAGTTCTCTGGGATTCATGAAGAGGTTCTTTTCACAATCACGAATTTCTTAAGGGAAATTTAACTGTATTATTTCTGTACCATCTTAATGAAAAGGGGTTTTATTAACCTCACTTGGAAAATGTTAAAATCATTTAAAGTTATCTTACTGTCTTTGATTTGAATTTTCCTGTATATTTATGAATGTTGATTAAAAAGGGAAAACTTTTAATCTAATTTTTAAATAAAATATTAGATCACTCTCTTTCCTCATAAGGTTCTTTTTTTGTTCATACTCTTATGGAAATAATTATTTTTCACAGAAAGTGTGAAAGCTACTTATCTGTAGAGAATAACAATAAAAACAACACAACTCCTTAGCAAATGTGATAAAAATTAATTAAAAATTCATAAAATATCCATAATGCATAGAGCAATAGTACATTCATTCCAATGTATACTTATTAGATAATGTATTAACACTTCATTTTATTTTATATGAGTTCAGCCATTCAGCCACATGACTTCTCAAAACTTGATAAAATATCACTTTGTGCATCTTGGCTTTAATACACATTTTTCCTAATAAGAAAACAATTGCTGATCCAAAGAATTTATTCTCATCAGCTTGATAATCATAATGAGTCTCTACTGAAACTTTCTATTCCAGTATCAACTAACCAGAGTTAATTTCTGTATTATCTTTTTTGTGACATTTCCAAGAGCATAGATGTTGCTTCTTAATAAGCCCTGACCTTTTCAATCTTTCTTCTAATTTGTTATAAAGGACAGCTGAATATGTCCCACTATTTCTTATATTCAAAATGAAAATGCACTGTAATAAACATACTAACTTTTAGATTATATATTATCAAAAATATTTTTGATTTTTTATCTAATTTAATAATTCTTGGTTAGTTAATATCGGACAAAGGACCTAAAAAATATTTGAATAAATTACATAGTATCCTGTACTTGTGAACCACACCTCAGTAATGATTCAAATACTGATATACTGCTCTTGACTGTCACACTGTTGACATTTCAGATTTCCATGATATCAATGTGTCACAAGATACTAGAGGGTGAATGAAAAGTTGAATACCCACAGCAAATATCTAAAATAATTTATCTACATTGTAATGTCACATTATTGTACTTTTGAAGGCATCAAAATCTGTAGGATTTTATGTAATTTATTTATATTAATTATAACTAAACAATTAAAAAATCTTTAGAACTAAATCTGTAAATATTGTATATTTAAAGAGCCAACTATCTTCCATCTAAATAATAAAAATGCATATGAAAACCTAGATTTAGGTTTCGTTTGCCTGTCTGACTTATAATGATTTTAAAGACGTATAGTAACACCATTTAGCTGTTACATTTATTGTAAACAATGGTTACAAGTGACATGATTTTGCTATTTTAAATGTTAATAACTGAGTATTTAAAGAAAATTTCAATGAATATATCATGACAAAACGTAATTTTTATTTGTTTTGTAAGACTACTTTTCAATAAAATAGAAACATCTAGCTGAGGGAAAAAATGCTTCTAGAAATAATTCTTTTTGCTGTTATTTTCCTCATGTTTGTAATCCCATGGCTTCTTAAAAGTGAAAGTGATAAATTACTATCAATCTATGACAGCTTTGTGATGTGTCCCTTTGTACATGAGAAACTAAGTTGAGACACCTGAACTCATTTCTCTTGAGGTTTTGAACAGCTATAAAAAATGGTTTCATTTTGGACTTGGTAGGGTTCTCTGAAATGAAAATGCCATTATGTGAGAACAGCATATCAATCTAATTTTCTACCTGGATCCCCAGTCTCATCTTTTCCCAGTTGAAACTGTTTTACAATATGCAAGATATCAGTCTTACTTCACAATTTAGTAATATTTTCTAAGTGACTTTTATAGTTGTATCAACAGGGATAGAACATAAAAGACTAATTTAAATTGTTACTAATGAATTTTTCTAAAGTCATGAAAACAGGAGCATTGTAGCATGTGGGTGCTGTGGTTTTTTGTGAGCATGGAAGACATACCAGCCAAGATTACACCATAGACAGCTCCCCAAAAAGTAAATGAGTAGATGGAAGCAAAAAGCTACCATTATGTCTTGTTTAAAAACAAAAAAGGGGCTTCCCTGGTGGCACAGTGGTTGAGAATCCGCCTGCCAATGCAGGGGACACGGGTTCGACTTTATGCAAAGGTGAGAAACAAAAATATTGTTATCTTGATTTCTATTATATTTTTGTGATTGAATATAGATTTGATAGTTCAGAGGAAAAGGGAAATAACTATACAATAACATCTTTGTATTGTCCTAAAAGAAGAACTTAGGAAATTTTAATATTATATTAATTTAATAAGAATTGCAACTTTAAAGCATTGACACACAAAATTTTGTTAAAAAAGAAATCTCAGATTTGAAAATAAGAGTACCATGATCTCTGTTTTCAATTTATCTAGACATTTGTGAGTGCTTATTATAAATGTTTCTTTTAATATATTTATCAAAACGTGTCAGGAATCTGATGGGATTAAGTGTATACATGTATATACATGTACAAATTGATCTAAAGTTTCATTACCCTGCCAGCATTTTTTCCTGCAAGATTGAATGTTTATATTCTGGGCAACAGTTTTATTTAATCTGATGTACCTAAAGCCTTAAGGATTTCATGTAAAATTTTGTGTTGTGTGTATATCTGTGTGTGTGTGTGTAGCATAGAAGATATATGGTTATTGTCTTATAAAAGATAATAAGCAAAAAAGTCTAAAACCAGTAATCTCTAAAATAATTTCATGATGCTAGAGCTTCCATTATCAAAATTATTCAGTAATCCATTCTAGCATATGTATGTGAGGAGAAAAGAACTTCTTTAAATTGGCTGAAATATGCACAGGTATTTTAGAGCATTGCTCCTAAGAATAAGAATGCAAGGACAAACTTCATCTCAGTTCTTCATATCAACCATGGTTCCCTCAAAAGACAACACACTCGACCTGTATTTTTGAAAACCTTAATTGAAATAGTTATTTATAGGGTCGTAGATAGGATCAACCGGTTTTATAGGAGGTTTCAAGCCACTCCAGGACTAGTAACAGCCAGAAACCATTTCCAACATTGAATCCCAGTGTGAATTTAGTCATCTGTCAGAAGCTATAGTTCAAGAGGGATGCGGTTACTTTCAGAACCACATGAAAACAGAGTTGTAAGGGGCTTCATAACCTGAACTCAGTCTTTTCCTTCATTTGACCTCTGCTAGATGCCTTCATTGCTCGAAGCCAGCCAGTAGCCAGAGAGAAGGGAAAACAGGGTTATGTAATCTGTACAGCACTCAGTCTCCCAGAATTCAGAGCAGGAGAGAGAAAGGATGAATCATGAGTTGAAAGGTACCAAAGGAGAATAATCAGCACAAGGTACCATTTTCTTAAAATGCTGATTGAAATTTATTTCAAACAAAACTACTCAATCAAAATTCCTAGAATTAGAACACAAGAATCTGCATATTGTAAACAGTTCCAAGGTGAACTTCTGCATAATTAAGATTGGAAACCTGAGGAGAATCATCTGGAATATTCCCAGCAAAAGAACCATATTTTGCATATCTTTGTTTATGAAAAGATTTTAACAAAGTTTGTCCAAACAAATGAGCTCTTCACTCCCTAAGATGAATTGCATGATCTTCTTAGAGAATGTTCTCATATTGCTGGCAGTTTTTGAAATAGCAGGGTTTTCTTTCTCTTACAATTTGTATGAAAAATATCTGTTTAGCATGATTGTTAAATTAGGTTACTACTCATACTGTATTTCTATTACAAAAAACCATGATCTTGCTTGTAAAATTACTTTAAACTTGGATAAAACACTAATATCCACAATGATTTCATTAACAGTGCCTAATCTTACAGTATAAACTTCATAAAGGTAATATTGTGACTTAATGCAAATATATAAAATAAAGATGGTCAATGATTTTTCTTAACTCATTAATTAATGAGGAAACCCATAAGATGTTAAAACTTCTCCAAAGAACATTTGACAGTTCAAGCAGTTTAACAAAGAAATATTAGGAAAAGATTTTTGGATTATTTTCAAAATTAGTTAATGTCCAACAGGGCCGTAAACCACAGTCTTTATTGTTATTGATCCCAGTGGATGAGAAATATTTTCATCTTTAATGGCCAATCTACAAGTCAACCTGTGCCTCTGTAGAGTTATATACAATAACACATCAGTCCCAACTTTGTGCTGACAAGACACCCAGTATTCTCTTTTACCAATTTCCGAATTTAGAATAATTTTTCTAACACTAATAACCACCTCTAATATAAATGTCAAGTCAAGAGACCTATAAAGATATTTAGGAACATAGGCACTTCATCATTATCTAAATACTGTAATTAAGTTGAAACTCTGCTGGATGATATTTATTTAAGACATATTTAAGATGTATCTTAAATAAATTAGATATATTTAATTGAGATAAATATATTCAACTGTTCTTATATGAAGAGTTGCAATGGAGAAAATCACAAGCAGGAAAAGAAAATGAAATAATAGTAATTAAATTAAAAAAAATAACATTTAGATCTCTGTGATGGTAAAAGATCTTGAAGAACCGGGTGAAGGTGGAAGCAGCACTGTGGCTATAAAGGAAAAGAGGTGTCAAAGAAAACACTCGTTTTAATAATCTCATAATACAGATAATTGTCTAAAGGAATTCCATGTACACAGGGTAGTAACACAATAAATATATAAATACCATGTGGTAAGTTAATGCCAAATCATATAGCAAAACAATAAAGGTGGTTCAGAACAGAAAAGCCAGGAAGACTTCCTAAATCAAGTAAAATTTGAAATGAGACTTGTAGAATAAAATTTGTATTGTAAGAGGATATCTGAAGGGCAATACATTGGATGAAATAGAAATGATTCATGTCTTCATTCACTCCCAAATATTAATAAAGTTCTGATTCTGTAACAGGCATTAGCTGGCAGCAGAAAATATAATGGTGAGCTAGATGGAGGTATTACTTGCTCTAATAGAACTTTTATTATAAAGTCTGCTAAAAGTTAATAAGTAGTTATGTTGACTGTAGTTTATTTTTTAAAACTTCAGTGTACAAGGAAATAATATCACTAGACAACCTGTTAATACAGCAAAGCCCTGTTAATCACAGTTCACTATAGTAAGGGAGAGCACAGCTTTCACAGAATCTTAGGAGTGTCTTGGAAGGGGAAAGTAGGTTGAGGATAATTATATAGTGTTTTGTCCTGAGATCAAATGTTTTAAGAAGATCCATCAAATTAGAGCTTGTTGAGATTGGACAAAGTGTGGAATGTTATAGTTTAGGATTTGTTAATCTGCAAAAAAAAAGGGTCTTGAACGATTCTTGATTGTTAAATTGCTGCTTGATAGGAAATGTTCACCTAAGCTGAGTAGAATATTGTCCCCATTAAAATAATCTGCAGACATTTCTGGAACCAAAATATGATATTACATAATTGGTTTATAATCTTATCGTTCTTTATCAATTTCCTAGAACAAATAACAAGACACAGATGACCTCAGTTCTCAGTCTTAAGAGAGAAGAGCTATGTCATATTGACACTAATGGTCTCAGTTGGGAGGTGGAGGTGAGAGAGAGGAAAAACGTTATGTCACATTGATATTAATGGTTTCAGCATGTTTAGATGTACACTCATTACACACATTCATTTGTGTAAATACACTCAACTGTCTAATGTCCTAATCAGGATTACATTCTACTGTGCTTACTAAACAGTATCTTAAAAACACTCCAGAAAAGCTACAACAATCTTTTCATTCAGTTTTATTTATTTCTGATAAATGTAAGGTGCCTTAATAATAGAACAATATCAATGTTAAAAATAAATTTTTGTTAATGAAATGAATAGTGTTCAAAATAAGTGTTTTATTTAGAAGTATTGAATAGATACATCTATCCTTACCGGAAGAGTGTATTAAGATCTGATGAGCCCACTTCTCTATGTTCTTTGAAATGACACTTGATATTTAAACCAGAAATGGTACTGCAGTTGCCAATGACCTAGAAGATTACTGATAACTTCCTTTTACTGTGTGGTTAATTGACCATCTCTAATAGCATACTGTTTGATTTGATTCTAGTACATCTTTTAGGCAATGAACTGATGAAGTACCTAAAATGACACAGAATCCTGCAAGTGGATACTAAATTCTTTTTGATTGTGTGTTTGTTTGTTTGCTTTTTTGTTTGTTTTTTTTTCTAACAGATGTTGAATGTGTGGCAGAATTCCATCTGAAACTCATTTTTCTTTGTGCCCTAAGGAGTTAAGAAGAGATATATATTCCTCATTTTCTCTATTAGAGTATACAAATAATTATGAAAAACAATAATTTAGGGCCTCTTTGTCTTATGGCAGATTATAACAGAATAAAAAAATAAATTAATAGTGTGTTATAAAACACAAAGAAGAGGAATGTATGAGAGAGAATAATGAGGAAAGTTCTTTCTCAGGGTTGGCATTTAAGTCAAAGGATGAAAATGGTATCTATATCACTATCGATATATTAGGGAATATAGAGGAATTACATTCTGTTTTTCAGAGAAAGAGAGTGAGAAAGAAAATTTATTGTAAACAGCTTGAAGCAATAAGAAAACATGATATGATCCAGAGAATGTCAGAGGGCTTTTAAGACAAGAACAAGTCAAGAGAATGGTGAGAGAGCTTCAAGATGGCAGAAGAGTAAGATGTGGAGATCACCTTCCTCCCCACAAATACATCAGAAATACATCTACATGCGGAACAACTCCTGCAGAACACCTACTGAACGCTGGCAGAAGACCTCAGACTTCCCAAAAGGCAAGGAATTCCCCACGAACCTGGGTAACGCAAAAAAAAAAAAAAAAAAAAAAAACAGAGACAAAAGAATAGAAATGGGACCTGCACCAGTGGGGGGGAGCTGTGAAGGAGGAAAGGTTTCCACACACTAGGGAGCCCCTTCGTGGGCAGAGACTGCAGGTGGCAGAGGGGGGAAGCTTTGGAGCCAAGGAGGACAGCACAGCAACAGGAGTGCAAAAGGCACAGCGGAGAGATTCCTGAACAGAGGATTGGTGCCGACCAGAACTCAGCAGCCCGAGAGGTTTTTCTGCTCACCTGCCAGGGCGTGTGGGGACTGGGAGCTGAGGCTCTGGCTTCAGAGACATTTTCTTGCCTCTTTGTTTCCTGGTGTGCGAGGAGAGGGTATTAAGAGCGCCAATTAAAGGAACTCCAGAGATGGGCGCGAGCCATGCTATCAGCATGGACCACAGAGACAGGCATGAGATGTTAAGTCTGCTGCTGCAGCCACCAAGAAGCATGTGTGCAAGCACAGGTCACACTCCACACTTCCCCTCCTGGGAGCCCATACAGCCCGAAACCGCCAGGGCCCTGTGATCCAGGGACAACTTCCCCGGGAGAACACATGGCGTGCCTCAGGCTGGTGCAGCGTCATGCCTGCCTCTGCCGCCACAGGCTCACCCCGCACTCAGTACCCCTCCCTCCCCACTGCCTGAGTGAGCCAGAGCCCCCTAATCACCTGCTACTTAAACCCAATCTTGTCTGAGCAAAGAACAGACACCCTCAGGTGACCTAAACACAGAGGTGGGGACAAATCCAAAACTGAACTCCAGAAGCTTTGTGAAAAAAGAAGAGAAAGGGAAATCTCTCTCAGCAGCCTCAGGAACAGAGAATTAAATCTCCACGATCAACTTGATGTACCCTGCATCTGTGTAATACCTAAATAGACAAGGAATCATCCCAAATTAGGAGGTGGACTTTGGGAGTAATGATATATATATATTTTTTTTTCCTTTTTTCTCTTTTTATGAGTGTGTATGTGTACTTTTCTGTGTGTGATTTTGTCTGTATAGCTTTGCTTTTACCATTTGTCCTAGGGTTCTGTCTGTCTTTTTTTTTGTTTTGTTTTGTTTTGTTTTGTTTTCTTCTTTTTCTTAGTATAGTTTTAGCACTTATTAACATTGGTGGATTTATTTTTTGGTTTGGTTGCTCTCTTCTTTCTTTCTTTCTTTCTTTATTTTTTATTACTTTAAAAATTTTATTTAATAATTATTTTTTATATTAATAACATTTTATTTTTTTCATTTTATTTTATTTCATTTTATTTTATCTTTTTCATTCTTTCTTTCTTTTTCTCCTATTTATTCTGAGCCGTTTGGATGACAGGCTCTTGGTCCTCCAGCCAGACATCAGGGCTGTGCCTCTGAGGTGGGAAAGCCAAGTTCAGGACATTGGTCCACCAGAGACCTCACAGATCCATGTAATATCAAAAAGCAAAAATCTCGCAGAGATCTCCATCTCAACACCAAGAATCAGCTCCACTCAACGACCAGCAAGCTACAGTGTTGGACACCCTATGTCAAACAACTAGCAAGACAGGAACACAACCCCATCCATTAGCAGAGAGGCTCCCTAAAATCATAATAAGATCACAGACACCCCAAAACACACCACTAGACATGGACCTGCCCACCAGAAAGACAAGACATAGCCTCATCGACCAGAACACAGGCACTAGTCCCCTCCACCAGGAAGCCTACACAACCCACTGAACCAAACTTTGTCACTAGGGGGAGACACAAAAAACAATGGGAACTATGAACCTGAAGCCTACAAAAAGGAGACCCCAAACACAGTAAGTTAAGCAAAATGAGAAGACAGAGAAACACAGAGCAGATGAAGGAGCAAGCTAAAAACTCACCAGACCTAACAAATGAAGAGGAAATAAGCAGTCTACCTGAAAAAGAATTCAGAATAATGACAGTAAAGATGATCCAAAATCATGGAAATAGAATGGAGAAAATACAAGAAACACTTAACAAGGACCTAGAAGAACAAAAGGGCAAACAAACAATGATGAACAACAAAATAAATGAAATTAAAAATTCTCTAGAATGGTTCAAAAGCAGAATAACTGAGGCAGAAGAATGGGTAAGTGACCTGGAAGATAAAATACTGGAAATAACTACTGCAGAGCAGAATAAAGAAAAAAGAATGAAAAGAATTGAGGACAGTCTCAGAGACCTCAGGGACAACATTAAATGCACTAACATTCGAATTATAGGGGTCCCAGAAGTAGAAGAGAAAAATAAAGGTACTGAGAAAATATGTGAAGAAATTATAGTTGAAACTTCCCTAATATGGGAAAGAAAAGAGTTAATCAAGTCCAGGAATCCAAGGAGAAACACACCAAGACCCATATTAAGCAAATTATCAAAAATTAAATACAAAGAAAAGATATTAAAAGCAGCAAGGTAAAAACAACAAATAACATACAAGGGAATTCCCATAAGGTTAAAAGCTAAACTTTCAGCAGAAACTCTGCAAGCCAGAAGGCAGTGCCAGGACATATTTAAAGTGATGAAGGAGAAAAACCTAAAACCAAGATTACTCTACCAAACAAGGATCTCATTCAGATTTGACAGAGAAATTAAACTTTTACAGACAAGCAAAAGCTAAGAGAATTCAGCACCACCAAACCAGCTTTACAACAAATGCTAAAATATGTATGCACCCAACATGGGAGCACCTCAAACACAAGGCACCTGCTAACAGCCATAAAAGGGGAAATCGGCAGTAACACAATCATAGTAGGGGACTTTAACATTCCACTTTCATCAATGGACAAATCATTCAAAATGAAAATAAATAAGGAAACACAAGCTATAAATGACACATTAAACAAACATAGACTGGCTGAATGGATAAAAAAACAAGAACCATACATATGCTGACTACAGGATCCCTGCTTCAGACCTAGGGACACATACAGACTGAAAGTGAGGGGATGCAAAAAGATATTCCATGAAAATGGAAATCAAAAGAAAGGTGGAGTGGCAATTCTCATATCAGACCAAATAGACTTTAAAACAAAGACTATTATAAGAGACAAAGAAGGACACTACATAATGATCAAGGGATCAATCCAAGAAGAAGATATAACAATTGTAAATATTTATGCATCCAACATAGGAGCACCTCAATACATAAGGAAAATACTAACAGCCATAAAAGGAGAAATTGACAGTAACACAATCATAGTAGGGGACTTTAACATTCCACTTTCATCAATGGACAAATCATTCAAAATGAAAATAAATAAGGAAACACAAGCTATAAATGACACATTAAACAAAATGGACTTAATTGATACTTATAGGACATTCCATCCAAAAACAAGAATACACTTTCTTCTCAGGTGCTCATGGAAGATTCCCCAGGAGAGATGTTATCTTGGGTCACAAATCAAGCCTTTGCAAATTTAATATTGAAATCATATCAAGTATCTTTTCTGACCACAATGCTATGAGACTAGATATCAATTACAGGAAAAAATCTGTAAAAAATACAAACACATGGAGGCTAAACAATACCCTACATAATAACCAACAAGTCACTGAGGAAATCAAAAAATACCTAGGAACAAATGACAATGAAAACACGATGACCCAAAACCTTTGGGATTCAGTAAAAGCAGTTCTAAGAGGGAAGTTTATAGCAATACAATCCAAACTTAAGAAACAAGAAACATCTCAAATAAACAACCTAACATTACACCTGAAGAAATTAGAAAAAGAAAAATCAAAAAACTCCAAACTTAGCAGGAGGAAAGAAATCATAAAGGTCAGATCAGAAATAAATGAAAAACATGAAGGAAATGATAGCAAAGATCAAGAAAATTAAAAGCTGATTCTTTGAGAAGATAAACAAAATTGATAAATCATCAGCCAGACTCATCAAAAAAAAAAAAGGGAGAAGACTCAAATCAATAGAATTAGAAATGAAAAAGGAGAAGTAAAAACTGACACTGCAAAACTGCAAAACATCATGAGAGAATTCTACAAGCAACTATATGCCAATAAAATGGATAATCTGGAAAAAATGGACAAATTCTTAGAAATGCACAACCTTCCAAGACTGAACCAGGAAGAAATAGAAAATATGAACAGACCAAACACAAGCACTGAAATTGAAACTGTGATTAAAAATTTTCCTACAAACAGAAGTCCATGACCAGATGGATTCACAAGTGAATTCTATCAAACATTTAGAGAAGAGCTAACACCTATCCTTCTCAAAATCTTCCAAAATATAGCAGAGGGAATAACACTCCCAAACTCACTCTACGAAGCCACCATCACCCGGATACCAAAACCAGACAAAGATGTCGCAAAGAAAGAAAACTACAGGCCAATATCACTGATGAATGTAGATGCAAGAATCCTCAACAAATTACTAGCAAACAGAACCCAACAGCACATTAAAAGGATCATACTCCATGATCAAGTGAGGTATACCCCAGGAATGAAAGGATTATTCAATATATGCAAATCAATCAGTGTGATACACCATATGAACAAGTTGAAGGAGAAAAACCATATGATCATCTCAATAGATGCAGAGGAAGCTTTCAACAAAATTTAACACCCATTTATGATAAAAACCCTCAAGAAAGTAGGCAGAGACAGAACTTTCCTCAACATAATAAAGGGTCATATATGACAAACACACAGCCAACATCATCCTCAATGGTGAAAAACTGAAACCATTTCTACTAAGATCAGGAACAAGACAAGTTTGCCCACTCTCCCCACTGTTATTCAACATAATTTTGGATGTTTTAGCCACAGTAATCAGAGAAGAAAAAGAAATAAAGGGAATCCAAATCGTAAAAGAAGAAGTAAAGCTGTCACTGTTTGCAGATGACATGATACTATACATAGAGAATCCTAAAGATGCCACCAGAAAACTACTAGAGCTAATCAATGAATTTGGTAAAGTAGCAAGATGCAAAATTAATGCACAGAAATCTCTTGCATTCCTATACACTAATAATGAAAAATCTAAAAGTGAAATTAAGAAAACACTCCCAATTACCATTGCAACAAAAATAATAAAATACCTAGGAATAAACTTACCTAAGTAGACAAAGACCTGTATGCAGATAATTATAAGACACTGATGAAAGAATTTAAATATGATACAAACAGATGGAGAGATATACCATGTTCTTGAATTGGAAGAATCAACATTGTGAAAATGACTATACTACCCAAAGCAATCTACAGATTCAATGCAATCCCTATCAAACTACCACTGGCATTTTTCACAGAACTAGAACAAAAAATTTCACAATTTGTATGGAAACACAAAAGACCCCGAATAGCCAAAACAATCTTGAGACAGAAAAAGGGAGCTGGAAGAATCAGGTTCCCTGACTTCAGACTATACTACAAAACTACAGTAATCAAGGCAGTATGTTACTGTCACAAAAACAGAAATATAGATCAATGGAACAGGATAGAAAGCCCAGAGATAAACCCATGCACATATGGTCACCTTATCTTTGATCAAGGAGGCAAGAATATACAGTGGAGAAAAGACAGCCTCTTCAATAAGTGGTGCTGGGAAAACTGGACAGTTACATGTAAAAGAATAAAATTAGAACACTCCTTAACACCGTAAACAAAAATAAACTCCAAATAGATTAAAGACCTACATGTAAGGCAAGACACTATTAAACTCTTAGAGGAAAACATAGGCAGAACACTCTATGACATAAGTCACATCAAGATCCTTTTTGGCCCACCTCCTAGAGAAATGGAAATAAAAACAACAATAAACAAATGGGACCTAATGAAACTTAAAAGCTTTTGCACAGCAAAGGAAACCATAAACAAGACAAAAAGGCAAGCCTCAGAGTGGGAAACATATTTGCAAATGAAGCAACTGACAAAGGATTAATCTCCAAAATTTACAAGCAACTCATGCTGCTGAATATCAAAAAAACAAAAAACCCAGTCCAAAAATGGGTAGAACACCTAAATAGACATTTCTCCAAAGAAGATATACAGATTGCCAACAAACTCATGAAAGTATGCTGAACATCATTAATCATTAGAGAAATGCAAATCAAAACTGCAATGAGATATCATCTCACACCGGTTAGAATAGCCATCACCAAAATCTACAAACAATAAATGCTGGAGAGGGTGTGGAGAAAAGGGAACCCTGTTCCACTGTTGGTGGGAATGTAAATTGATACAGCCACTATGGAGAACAGTATGGAGGTTCCTTAAGAAACTCAAAATAAAACTACCATACAACCGAGCAATCCCACTACTGGGCATATACCCTGAGAAAACCATAATTCAAAAAGAGTCATGTACCACAATGTTCATTGCAGCTCTAATTACAATAGCCGGGACATGGAAACAACCTAAATGTCCAGCGACAGATGAATGGATAAAGAAGATGTGGCCCATATATACAATGGAATATTACTCAGCCATAAAAAGAAACTAAATTGAGTTATTTGTAGTGAGGTGGCTGTACCTAGAGTCTGTCATACAGAGTGAAGTAAGTCAGAAAGAGAAAAACGGATATCATATGCTAACACGTATATATGGAATCTAAAAGGAAAAAAAAATGGTCATGTAGAACCTAGGGTTAAGACGGGAATAAAGACGCAGACCTACTAGAGAATGGACTTGAGGACACAGGGAGGGGCAAGGGTAAGCTGGGACAAAGTGAAAGAGAGGCATGGACATATATACACTACCAAATGTAAAATAGCTAGTGGGAAGCAGCCGCATAGCACAGGGAGATCAAAGATCGATGCTTTGTGACCACCTAGAGAGGTGGGATAGGGAGGGTGGGAGGGAGGGAGACGCAAGAGGGAAGAGATATGGGGATATATGTATATGTATAACTGATTCACTTTGTTATAAAGCAGAAATTAACACACCATTGTAAAGCAATTATACTCCAATAAAGGTGTTAAAAAAAAAGAGAGAGAGAGAATGGTAAGAAATGTAAGAAGAACCTGAGAGATTGGGAGGGTGGAATTGCCAGGTCTTGTGAGACTTGGTAAAAATAAGGCACACAGTTAGATGTTGTTCTAAGTAAAATGATGAAACTTGTAAAGATTTCAAGAGAGACATTTATATGATCTGTTTGGGATATAAAAGGAATACTAAAGTTGAACTGTGCAGAATGGATTGGATGGGGAAAAATTAAAAATTTGAGAAATGAATTTGATAGCTAAAGGTGACAACCACTTAGACATGGTGGTGGAGAGAAGTGTAGAAATTAATGAACACAAAGCTCAATTATGTAAATTTGGGGAACAGAAGGGGGAGCTCTCATGCCCTGCAATGACAGCAGAGCCCAACAGAAAGAATGACTCCTCTTCTTTCCTAGCAAAGACTCAGCCAATGTAAAACCATGTTCTTTTTCTTTACTGTAGCCCCCCCAACTTCTATAAAAGTGTTCTCCTTCTCTTGTTGTTCAGAGACTTTTGTGTGGCTTGACATCATTGCAGATCTCAAATTGCAATTCTCTACTGGTCCTGAATAAACCCATTTTGGCTGGAGAAATATCTGACAGTCTATTTCAGGTCAACAGAGGAAAATGAATACAAATATATTTTGGAGGTATAATTAACCTAGATATTGAATTCACCAAGGAGGATGATTAAGAATGTTTAGAGGAAGACTGTGAACCAGGAATAAATATTTCCGAGAAGAATGGCAGCTCTCATGAATCTTTTCCCAAAATGATATGGTGTCAGAGAGGTAAATATCTCCTGCTCTGTGTGTCACTGGGGAAATAACATCATCAAGGAATAGTACATATAAGTTAAAGAAAGGGGTTAGGAGAATGTGTGAGAACAGTGTAAGGGATATCTTGGAATTTTCTAATCACTAAAAGGGAATTCAGAAGATAGAACTGGAAGTTTGTATGAAACTAAATGTTGACAAGTTTATTCAGGTTAATGACAATACTGACTCATATGTATATGGCAGTTGACTGTCACGGAGACTTATACTTTAAGCAATTCATAAATTAAACAGGAATACTAATGGAATTGGTCTTGGTGGAAATGTAGAATATAGTTTATTTCAAGAACCTCTGAATAACCCATTAAAAATTGCATGGAAGTTTCACATAAGAATCATTTAGGAAAAGAATATGGAGGGCCTTGAATGCTGAGGTAAAATACTTGCTCTAATCCTATGGATTATGTTACATATATGAGTATGAAGAAGACTTTGTTTCCAAAACAGAACACACTCTCTGCCAACAGCTAGTTGGTGATCTTGAGTGAGAGAGTACATGCTTAACAGTCAGTTTGTCTCTAAAACTGGTATGACAACTGATTTTATGTCAACTTGATACTATTTCTTAGAGACAAACATATAAAATAAGTATTTAGAAAGTATAAATATTATAAAAATATGTAACTTGTTTTTGGTCAGCCTCCTCATTTTCACAATTGCTGAATGTTCAATACAGCTGTACTTCTTTCTACAAATTTTAGAAGCAATAGAGAAAGTTAGAGAGAGAGGGAGATGGAGAGAAAAACAGAGACAAAGAAAGAAAGACAGACAGGGATAGACAGAAAAAGATGGTATGGACATAGGGGAGAGTCCTGTGGCACTTGGGAGCTCTTGGTGGCCAGTTTTTAGGAATATATATATATGTATTAGGAATATAGGAATTAGGAATTCCTATATTTTAGGAATATAGGAATTAGGAATTAGGAATATATATATATTGCTAAGGACAACAGAATGATGAAGCCACACTGAAAGAAGCAAAGATGGAGAAGAGAGGGGACATCATTTCTTTACAGTAGATCTCCAATTCCTCATCCTGTTCCTGAGAACTAGCTCCATTGCTAACCTTGCATTTTGTGAGATATCCCATTATTCTCCTGTTAAATTTCCCCCATTTTTCCTACAAGTTATTCAAATTGGGCTTCTGTAACTTGCAATCAAGAGAATCCCAATTCCAAAAGCATCACATTGCACTTAGAATGAAATACAAAGTCTTTTCCTTGGCCTACTGACACCATCTGGTCCAGCCTTCCTTTCCCACCTCAGATCTTTCCAGTTTCCTCTTTACTCTCTGTGGCAGAGCAGATCATCTCTACTTTCCAGACTCTCAAAATTTGTGTTTGCCCTAGAGTTTCTACATGGTTCTTTGCACTTGGTATAGAGTATTCAGTTTCCAGTCATTTCCTGGCTGGATCCCCTAGATAAATAAACTATCAGGTCAGCAGATAAGGAGGCCTTTCTATGACCACCATTATAAAGCAGCTTTTACTTTATCACTTCCCATCACATTACTCTGTAGTTTAAAAAAATATAATTTAAGCTTCATGATATTAGAGACATTTTAAAATTTATATATCACTGTTTCCATTTGACCTAGAGTATAGACTAAAATAAGTATTAAATATTTGTTCAGTGAGTAAATGATAAAAACTTATTATGGGTTTTATAGATATTTTAGCAAAAAAATTACATAGCCATAGTTGTTTTAAGAACTTTAAACAGTTATAGTGTTCAAAACATATTAGAGTATAGAGGAATAAAAGTCACACATTAAAAATTGTTGCAATAATCAAAGCCTGAAGTGATAATGATCCTACGTGGAAGAAATTAGTAAAGGCAGGAAAGAAAATAAAAGAAGTGATATTTTCCCAAGGAAGAGATAATTGACTATGAAAAAGCATTATTTTATCTATATAGTTTTTTAAAAAACAATTTTAAACTTGTTACTAATGGATGAGAATTTCTAGTTTTAAACAGATTCTTTACATACTCCTTTTAAACCAGAGCTTATAAGTTCTTAGTGCCAGGTGGGGAGAAGATGAGAAATACCTGTGCATTAATGATATAAAATGAAGGCATGTTCTGTCTTGTTCTCGTAGAAAATCTCTAGTGATACAACAGAATTTCCAGTTTGCATGCTTTTGCTTTGAACTGTGTAGACATCAGATGTGCACTGCATTTTAGAAGAGCGATTTTTTAATTGAAGAGGTAAACCAGATGGTCCATGTGTGTAGGCATGTAAGTAAAATGTGGAAGATTTAACATTATTTAAATTGAGTTCAAGGAATTACAAAGCCATTTTGTGGTACAGATGAACAGTTAGAAAACTAAAATCTATGAGCAAAATTAGAAAGGGATACAACATGAAAACAAAAAGTTTTCATGAGAAGTTTTAGAGTGTCCATGTAACTGATAAAGAGATCAGTAAAGAGAGAGTGGCATAAATGAGCACTTAAGAAACAAAAGAGTAGAGATCACTCATGACAGTTACTAATATCCAGGAATTTTCAGTGGCCAACCACTACTTCCTTTCTAGCAGAGAAACGCTGTGCCTTATGGAGAGTGATAATGAACATGGAATCCTTGGAAAAAATCGCATATCTATTTGGTCAAAGAAATGGACAAATAGTTCCCCCAAAAGTGGAGGGTTATGGAAATTCAATATATCAGAAGTCCCAGAGACTATGATGTCAGGGTGCTGGGGACAATATCTGGTGCATTTTTTACAGTATGAGTTCAGACCCCTGCTCTAGTCCAATCTGATTCCTTGCCTTCTGTTTCCTTCCTTGCAGCAGACCCCTGGACTAATCCTGTTCCTTTCTCTTTTAGTAATGTTTGATTCAACATCTCATGCTCCTACTCTATTTTTTACTGCTTCTGAAAAAAATGCACAGATACTTTTGTTTAAATTTTAGCTGCTAACTATTGTGTGAGAACACCTCTGTTCTTATTTCTGAGTCAGTTGCTCCCATCAGTCCCCTTCCTAATTCTCCCCCAATACTGATAGACACATATACACTCAAATGCTTGTTTCTGATGTCATCTTAACAAACCTTATGAAATCATTTCCTTCAGCTTTCTGCCTCTTTGAAACCTGAGGGTGTAATGCAGGCAAAACAACACATAACTTCCAATCTTGGGTGGTTATTTTCAATGTTTTAGGATATCCCAACTTTGTGTAGCCTTTCCAAGGTATAGGATTAATAGCAGCTAACACTTAGTAAAGTTCTTACTAAAGGTCAGACACTGTAAAATGTCCATTACATATATATTTTTTTCTTAATTTTTATAGCATCCTTGTCAGGTAGCTTTTACTCTTAACATTCTTTTTACACATAAGGGGAGTGATAAATAGTAATTTAAGACAGAGGATGGAGGGGGGATTCAAACCCAGGGACATGGGTTGATTTCTTTTTTTTTTAAATTATTATTATTATTTTTTACCAGTATGCTATATTAACAAACAAAACATAAAGACTTAAAAAAACTGAAATTGAATGTAGACAGAAGTTATATAAATCAAGGAGGGAATTGAGGATAGATCAACGTTGGTAAGAAAGTTAACATGGTTATATCAGAAACACAAAGAGAATGACAGGGGCAGTCCATTTACTGAAGCATTAATGTATTCTAAAATATTTTCTGTGGCTAAATTTAGAGCGATGTTGAAGAAGGAAAACCTTAAGTAATTTATTAGAGTAGCATCATTTTTTTTTTTGGAATTATCACTAAGAAGTTAATTTGGATTTTAGCAGAGGACAAATAACTACCACCATCAAAATCACACCAGAAATATGTATATGGAAGATGCTGTTTCATAATAAATTTCAGGGGATTAGCCACACAAAACAGAAATGATGGATGTTGTGCAGAATTTCAATGACTTGATTTAGAAACCCTACAGGTATCTATTTATGTGGTAACAGTTAAAAATGGACATGTTTGACTTAGAGATTACTTGTTTGCTTTCCATTGAGAAATACAATCTTCAAAGTCAACTTGAGGATAAGGATATATAAAAATATTTTATCTGGATTATACTTCTAAAAATTACATTTTGATTTCCAAATTTCATTAACAGATCTTTATAAATACCAAACTTCCCCCTTCCCAAGCGGTCAGAAATGAGATGTATAATTAAAGACTGTTTTGATGCCAGTGGTGGAATAGAATCTAGTTAATTTGATTGAAAGTTCAGTCAGACTGTGTTAAAACTATTAGAAGGATAATGACACAACTTTTTATGTGCATAATGGAACGTTGAGCCTAATTTTGTCCTAAAGTAGTATCTGCTTGTAAAAGAGGATAGAGAAAGATAATATTTAAATAAACACAGAAAGTCATAGTTTTCAGAAAGTAAATTATTTGCCTTGATTTATAGTAACTGCAAATAATAAGTCTAAAAGCAGCATAAATATTTTCATCTTTTTATAAAAATTTCTTGGTCTTATTCACAAGATAATTGAAAAAGCATGAGGGAGCTTTTGAATTCTTTACTGACAATTACATTAATGCAAAACCAGAATTAGGTTTTCTTTCTGAGAATGATAAATTGATCCGAGATCATTAGTTCTATATTAACAAGTGGTAGTAAAGATGTAGTTGCTATCTTCGGCACAATCTTTTTAGGTAGAAGATCTCATGTCTTACAAGAATAATTGTTGGCTTTCTGCTGACTTTGCTATGTCCTTGATTATGAAAACTTAAGATCCCCTACATTGAGTTACTTTATGTGGTTTTTTAAGATATTACATTACAACCTTGATTAGTAAGTAATCAAACTATTGTTTCTTGGTGATTATAATCATGCTTAATCAAGTGACCAAGTTTCTATTGATAATTATTTTGATATTTCCTCCCCAAGATCAAACTCTAAATTTAAAAAAAAAATAGTGTATCTTTCACTCTTAAAACTCTTTGATTTTCCCCAAGAGGCCCTTTCAGGCAATTTCAAAGAATTATTTTCGCACAGTATAACAAGAAGTATACTAGATAATTTGATTTGTTTAGGATGCTTCATATTTCTCAATTAGATCCAACACAATTGTAAGACCTTCATGAGAAGAGTTATCAAATCAAAGGACAATTTTGTAAAATATTTTAGCATAAACGTTTCAGAGATTGTGCACTTGGAAAATTGGATTAAAATACCTTATACAGGGCTTCCCTGGTGGCGCAGTGGTTGTGCGTCCGCCTGCCAATGCAGGGGAACCGGGTTCGCGACCCGGTCTGGGAGAATCCCACATGCCGCGGAGCGGCTGGGCCCGTGAGCCATGGCCGCTGAGCCTGCGCGTAGATAGATTCTGCATATTTGACAGGCTGGCTTATTGTTTTAATATGGAGTTTGAGAAAAAGAACATAGTTAAGTTTAACTAAAAGATTTTGAGCAACTGGAAAAATTCTGAGATTTTCTGACGTTTCAGAGATTGTAAAAAAAAAAAAAAAAAAAAAAATACCTTATACATGTCTTAACATCTTCAGTATAAAGAATAAGATCTTATCTTTAAACTAAAATGTAATCAAATTATTATGCAATAATTATCTATTTTATTCAAAAGAAAATTTTACTACCCTATATTCAGATATTGTTAGATACTATAAAAATTAATTACAACTTGATTATTTCACAATATATACATGTGTTGAGTCATCACATTGTACACCTTAACCTAACACAATGGTATATGTCAATTATATGTCAATAAAGCTGGAAAAAAAGACAAAGGAAAAAAACAAAAAGAAACAGTAAGAAACAAATTAACCACAACCACTTAGCCATATTACCAAACAAGAAGTTTCCACTTTCTTCTAATGTTAACCTGAATGCTTAGCTATATAAACTACAGACTAAACTTTGTGTTTTCAACAAAGAAACGCATTCTTGAGCCTCATGGAAAAGATGATATCAGATAATTTCAATTAATGGTACTTCAAGAAATTGATTTATTAGCACAGGTTTCAGAGCTTAAAGCTGGCATCGCTGAGACCACTGTAAACAGTGTACCTACAAGCAATGTCAAGGACTTGGTTCCAGAAGCAGGCAACTGTATGAAAGCTGATTAGTGAACCCAGACTCAAAGGCGCAAGGATCATTTACTAATGAAATTTAATTGTAGTTATTTTGTAATATTTTAGGTATTATTTTTAATTTCTCACGTTTATATGAGTAATTAATTCCTTCTTTTTAGTTTATCTTTAACCTTCAAGTTAATAGGCTCTCATTTTATAAATAGAAATAAAACATTTTAAAATGGAATCTAGGGCTTCCCTGGTGGCGCAGTGGTTGCGCGTCCGCCTGCTGATGCAGGGGAACCGGGTTCGCGCCCCGGTCCGGGAAGATCCCATATGCCGCGGAGTGGCTAGGCCCGTGAGCCATGGCCGCTGAGCCTGTGCGTCCGGAGCCTGTGCCCCGCAAAGGGAGAGGCCACAACAGTGAGAGGCCCGTGTACCACAAAAAAATAAAATAAAATAAATAAAATGGAATCTAATTGCTACCAAACTTCAGAATTTAAAATCAAATAATTTTGATGAATCATCTAATTTTTCATGACAATATAGTTATTTGAACAGGGCAAATAGAAACATGCAGTGTGCAGTTATGCAACAGAGGTTATTCCATATAGCATGACATTTGAGAATTGTTCATCCACCTGTAATTATTTACAATAAACTCACCAATAAGGAACAAGCTCTTTCAGGAAAAGTTGTCTGATACCTACTCTATATATAAAAGTGCCTGAGTCCCATAAATTGTAATCAAGTTCATTTTCTGGCAAGTCAATGACTTGAACATATTTGGGGAACAAATACAGAAAAATTCAACAAAATCTACAGGTATTGTAAGAGAAATCTCTGAAGAGATTCTTGGTTTTCAAGCTTCCAAAAGGAAGAGTAAACAAATCTTTTAAAATGTCCAATCCTGTGTTCCTTCATAAAATTAAAAACAAGCAAACAAACAAACAAATACCTCTGACATCAATAGTTGTTAAATATTAAAAATTCAAGGAGGGCTTGTACATTTAATTGACACCACTTGCTGCATCTAGGCAAATAGGGTAATACACATTAAAATGAGCATTTTTGTCATTAGGAATAATTTTAGAACTTTTTTTGTGATCAGAATTGGGGGATTGTTAATAAAAAATGAATAAAAATTTGGATATAAGCAAAAGAGAGCACAGTATAATACTTTTCAGTGTACCCCATGGTCATTGTTAAAAGCATGCTCATTGATTATTTCATTTTTTGGAGGGGGTGGATAATGTCCTATGTTTGAAATAGACATTTCTTATCAATTAATGTAACAGAATCTGTGAATTTACATGCCAACTTAAAGACCTAGACAAGGATAGGTGCAAGTAACTTCTGTCCAATCAAAAGATAATACCAAGGTTTCAGTTTTATTTCTCTGTAGGATATTACCAAAAATTGTGTATGTAACTTAATAAACTCTAATATTTGTTTTTAAAAGTATATATTATCCACTCTTTCAAAATTATTTTGAATCATTATCAATGAGTTGAAAAAATATTTGACAGATGTTTATTCTATATTCCTACAATACACACGTTCTCAACTTTTTGGAAACTACACTTTGACAAGTCTAACTCTTTAGGACTTACTATTCAGTGATAAGTATATTTTAATTGAACATACTTTTTTAAAAAAATTTATTTAACTGATGTGTTCAAACATCCCCAGGGCTGTCAGACCCCTTAGATGAGTCAGAACTCTACCTGTTCTTTAGGCTTTATAGTCACCCACTTAGACTATGTGCCAGCGTCTCTTAAGACAATTAACTAAATGAAAAAGAGAATCTGTTTATATTTTTTTTAGAAATAACCATATACTTTATCAAAGCAAGACAACTAATATCTGCAAAGCCTAACTGTATTAGTTTCCTGTTGCTGCTGTAACAAATTACCACAAACTTAATGGCTTAAAATAATACAAATTTATTATCTTGCAGTCTAGTAGTTCAGAAGTTCAACATGGGTCTCACTGGGTTAAAATCAAAGTGTTGTCAGGGCCATGTTTCTTTTGGAAGCTCTAGAGGAGAATCCAGTTCCTGAGCCTTACAATCTTCTATACGTTACACACATTCCATGATTCATGGTCTCTTTCCTCCATCTTCAAAGACACTTCTCACATTGCATGACTTTTCAAATTGTACTTCTTGCTTCCAGTTTTAAGGACCCTTCTGATTACATAAGTCTATCTGGTTAATCCAAGATAACTCCCTGTTTTAAGTTCAACCTTACTTCCATCCATAATGGTAATTCCCCTTTCTGTGTAACATAACATATTCACAGATTCTGGGAATTAAGATGCAGGCATCTTTGGAGGGGAGAGGAATTATTTTACCTACTATACTAACTAAAGTAAGAAGCTGAATAATTAACCCATACAAAATAAAGATGTCTTAGAAGAGTATTCCTTGGTAAAGCCAAGAATATTGATTGATTCACTCATTTTTTAAATTTATTCACTCAGAGACAATGTGTCATAGCAGAAAAAGCTGAGATATAGTAATCACAAAGAAAGAAAAATAGAGTTTGCATCCCATTTTATTTCTCACAAGATGTGTAATGGTGGGGAATTATTTATTCTCTTTGAGGTTCTTTTCTCAATTTTTTAATCAGAAAAAAATGTGAGCAATTAAATGCACCTTAGCACATTGTTCTGAGGACTAGATATGATAATTAATATAAAGCTCTCACCAGGTGCCAAAGAAAATTAGTTAAAAAATGTCAGGTACAAGTAGTGTACCATAGTGCCTGCCTTAAATAGATTTTTAGTAAGTGATGTTTATTCATTAACTAAATAATTTATTTAATCATTTATTTTTTTAAAAATATTTTAAGCTCCTTCTATTACTATGCAACACCAAAGCACACACAATGTATAGCACATGCTATTTCTAAAATATTAAAATAACATTGATTCCACCTACAGGGGTGGGATAGGGAGCGTGGGAGGGAGGGAGATGCAAGAGGGAAGAGATATGGGGACATATGTATATGTATAACTGATTCACTTTGTTAAAAAGCAGAAACTAACGCACCATCATAAAGCAATTATACTACAATAAAGATGTTTAAAAAAAGAAGAAAGTAAGCAAAACATAAATTTTGGCTAAGAGAACAACAACAAAAAATAACATTGATTGGTATAACTGAAAAAAAAAAAACAAAACACTGATGCTTTATTGTAGTTACCATTTATCAATTTATAGTCATAAGAAATTAGTCACAAAGACATTAAAAATTAGAAGAGTCCTATAGGAAAGTACTAAAATCTCTATTTTTCAGAATATTGAATTTTTTGTGAGGATAGTATTGTATTAGGTCTATTGTGAATTTTAAAAAAATGAGTTGCCAGGACATCACGCGTCTCCAAATGCTTTATAATTTTAACACCTACTTTATATCCACAAATAAGCCTCAGAAAGGACTTTGCTATATTGTCAGTACTGTCTTTTAAAAACAAGCATTGATATAACTACTGGTACTATAAATTTACTTGTGGAAAATTTGACCTTATTTTACATGATAGATAAATTTCCATTATACCATATATTTAATAGTTAAGGCTTTTATATGTGTTTAACATATTAAATTGCTTTAAAGTATTTTATTATGAAATATAAAATTTTATTCAATTTCACAATTTATAGTTTAATTTATATTTATACTTCCAAAAATGGATACTATAGCATAGTTGTTCATTTTATCCACAGTAAAAAAAAAAGTTGTTTTTTAGCCTCGCTCAAAGAAAGTCCTATAATCTCTAGGAAAGCTATTTCTCTCAAAGTTGAATTCCAAATTCCTGAAAAGTACAAAACATTTTTATTTTGACAAGGTGTTGAATATTTTAATAAAAATTTTAAAATAATATTATATCCTTTAAGCAGAGTATACTTCAAAGATCTTTTAATCTTTCCTGAAGAATAAACCATGGTTTACGAGACTGCACTATAATGCAATAAAATTCTTATCTCTGTGCAGAGATATTTTCCTTTATTGAGAGGTTCCCAGTCACTATTTCTCTATTGTCTCAAAATCTTTTTGATTTAGTTGAAATAGTACTAGACTAGTACTCCAAAAAACAGAGGCCCAAATTGCCCATCAATAATTTTGGGGACACTCAGAAACTTACCTGATATTTTTAGGTCTCAATTTTCTCATTTATTATATAAAAGTTTAATTCAATTTTCTCTATTCTCTATGTAAACCTGCTCTTCTCTTCAGGAAAGCTCTTTGCCATCAACCTCAGCATTCCTTGTCAAAACTCTTAGCATCTATAAATCACAGTTTTTCAGTGCATGAGGATCTCCTCTGTGGGGCAAGAAACTCAGAAGTTTCGTCCCTATGGGTAGGTAACTGAGATTAATTGTGCTGCTAGGGAACCAGTACAGGATGTGCTTGGGATTATTTCTACACAATTTATATGTTTGGAACATTATGATAAGCAAGACACCCAGTTGTGTCTATTCTCAAAGACATTAAATCAGACAAGTAAGTAACCCTGCCATAAATGAGGAGGGACAGGTTTTATTTTCTGTTCTCTAATTGGCAAAAGCCACCTGATTAACAGACCCATATATGCCATATTCAGAGATGTAAAAATTTTTCCTGACTATCTGAAAGAATGGTTCTCAATGAGGGGCAATATTTCTCTCATCTGGGGACATTTGACAATGTCTGGAGACATTTTGTTTTTCAAGACTGTGGGGATGGCTGTCCTACTGACATTGAGCAGATGGAAAACAGGCTTGCTGCTAAACATCTTACAATGCATAGGACACAAGAAAGAATTATCTAGTCCAAAATGTCAATAGAGCCACTTTTAAGAAAATTTGATCAGAACAAGTTCAAAAGTTTGATATTATCATATCTGTATTCTATTACACCACTCTGATTCTAACGGTATATTGGAATTGGCATATGCAAGAGAGTGTATCAGATAAGGTGTCCAAACTAGAGACTTTAGTGGCCTGAACTAAAGATAATACGAAGATGTGGACAATTTTGGAGATCTTGGAGCAAAGCAGTTAAATATACTTCATAATTCATTAGGTGAGGTCAGAGAGTCAGCGAAGTGTCTCTGTGACAACAGAATAAATGGTAGTTAAAGGAGATAAAGTGAGTAAGAGAAAAAGCAAATTTAGGGAAGAAGATTTTGGGAGGCAATGGATTTTAGTAGATATTCTCAAATGTTAGGTAGAACTGTACATATCTCAATCTGATATAGATAACAATGTAATTTCTATGTGTATAACATTAAGTAGCCACTTGTAGATTACTTTTATCCTAAGGTAAATTTCTTTTTAAAATTCATTTCATTCTCATTACAGTTTTGAAAGAAGAGAAGTGCTTCTAAGAGGTTTTAAAGATGGCTGTTTTACTAAAAACCCAACTCATATCATTCAAATTGAGAAATGAGCAAATAAGTGCATGATGGTTTTATATACCGTGAATCATTCAAAGAAGTTTGTGACACTTCCCTTTCCACAAGTAATTTTCTCCCATGTTCTTTCCCAGGGCTTTTTAAAAAATTAATTTTAAATAATCTTTAAATGTTTAAAACTCAACAGAATTTGCAAGTGTAGAACAGAGTTTGTTTATATCCTACACCCAGCAACCCACAATGATAATATCTTATATGACCATAGTACATTGTCAATTTGATCTAGCTCAGGCTTTCATAAGCATATAAAGAGTTGTTGATAATAGAAAGGAAGATGTACAGGTAGTGTTTTGTCTGATTCAGTTGAAGCATGATGCTGTTATTGTAATAAAATTAGAGCAATTTCAATTTACCTTTCAGATATCTCAGTATTTTCATTGGGTAACTGGGGCTCAGCAGCAAGAAGGACAGAATTCAGCAATGAACTAAGAGAGAGAAGAGAGCTATTTAATTCTTAACTTCATTCCTTTTGGATGTCCTATTCTCCTCAACAGTAAAATGGTAAACATTTCCTTGCCAAGTATCCTTAACATGGTTGTTTGGAGGATGAAAACTGTTTTATTGACATATTTGGGATGTTTATGAATTCTAGTATGATGTTCACAGGTAAGGGCTGATGATTATAAGCTCCACCGTTCTTCATTGGTCTATAATTTTATAGTAAATCTCCTTGAAATAAAGACAATAACACTTGAATAATCTTTATAAATCACTAGTTGAATATCCATAATAACATATGTTGTGTATTATAATTCACATTTCATAGGTGGAGGAATAAGTTATATGAGTTTCTCATGCTCATTATATCAGAGTAATGAATCAAATTTTAAATGGACTCTTCATTTCTGCAGTAGCTATGTCACAGAGGCAGGAATAGAGCCAGGCAAGTAAAGTGAGTGAGGCAGTTGCCTTGGGTAAAAAATGTAATGGGACACTAAAATCTCAGTAATCAATATCTTAATGCAATATTTTTAAAAGTAAAAATTAAAATGAAATATCCATAATTTAAAAATATCAAAATTTTAAATAAAGACATGTC
The DNA here is from genome assembly GCF_002837175.3 of Physeter macrocephalus. NCBI lineage: Eukaryota > Metazoa > Chordata > Mammalia > Artiodactyla > Physeteridae > Physeter > Physeter macrocephalus. The sequence continues at coordinate 42,885,005 of NC_041226.1, read as the reverse complement.
TTATTGAATTTTCCTTTTGCCTCAGTGTACTATGTGCCTCTGCATGGCACTGAATGTGTGGTTTAGCATATTGGGCTCTAGAGTTGTGAAGACTGGGCACATTCTTGCACACACTGATGGTATAATAAGCATATAACTTCACCTCTTTAAGCTCAGATTTTTCCTACCTATAAGATGTTTATAACATTATTGCTTGCTTGATATGTTTTATGATGGGATTAAAGAGACAATGTACCTGGCACATTTTGTGACAATTTATAAATGTTCAATACATGACATAGTTTCTAGCTCTTATTTATTGTTGTAGTTAAATACAGCATTACAGAGCATATATGAATATAAATGTAATGCAATATATATATATAAATAAATGCAAGCACACAACACATACATCACACAATCTTGGAAATGTTTCAAAATAAGAAAATTAGTGAAAGGTATTTATGGGGTTTTAGATTAGAGACTGGACGATTTTAAGGACAGTCAAAAAGAGAAAGAAATTTTTTGAAATGGTCAGAGTTTGACATAATATCTTTGGATTGGGGATCACAGGGAAGAAAATGCCTAGATGTGAATCTTGTTGAGCACATTGTTAAACCTGACAAATAGGATATTAGTTTGTTTTATATGCCTTTCTTCCAGGAACAGTCATTTCCTAGAGCAAGTTGATGTTATTTTTCATCACTATTAGCATTGTTTGACACAGAGGCAGGAAATGTTTTGTTGCCTTCATTTTTTCTTTCTTTCTCTCTCTCTATACACACACTTACACAAGAGTGTGTTTATAAATGTATTATACACACAGGTAATAAATAGATAAAATGTTTTCAACTGAACTATGAAGTAACTTAAATTTGGTAGTTACTAATATGTTTGCTGCTAGACGTTAACTTAAAATCACCACTGTAGTGCTAGGGACTCTCCCGGCAGTCACGCTCTGATCCTCTTTGAGTTGGGTCCCCATAGTTTCAGCAACTTCCTTTGCATAGTTATTCTGTCTCTTCAGATAAAATTACATTTCTTGTACCTTATCAATTTTAATCCAAACTCAATTCACTGTGATCTGTGATAACTGAGATATATTTTTAAAATTCGTTAAGAAATATGTTTCTAAAACACATCAACAAACAACTGTCTGTGAAACACAGGGTAATTTACAGTCATTGGTGAATGTTTATGAATGTGCTTTTTGTAGTTAGCTAGTATATTTTTAGAAAACAACTGCTTAATTGGAATTTTATTGTGTTCTTTCAAAGGATATTTTTTAAACCAAAATCAGGAGGATTTTTTTTTTTCTTTTAAAAATACCGAGAGCCATCTAACTGAAACAGCAAGGCAAGTGACAGGTAGGAAATATATGTTGTGTAGGGAAACTTGACCCCTAGGAGACCAAGTTTGGGTTTCTTGAAAAGCCTATTTTCAACAGGAACTCATATGTATCTTGTTGCCATTGAGCTATAGAATAAGGAGGTTAAAAGCTAATACTATTTATGCTAATGTATGTTTTTGCTTTAATACATTTATATTTTTGAATGGCTTATAATTGATTACTGAAACTACAATAAAGTGAAGAAAAGAAATAATATAAATTAGATTAAAGGTCTTGACAGTTTGGGAGTTTTGTTTTCTTCCTGTTTTTTTTTTTTTTTTGAAAACTGGTATACATCTCTTTTTTGTTAACTGTCAATATCTGAAAGGCATGAGAAAGAGTAAAAATTTCATACATTAGTATGCCTTTCTTTTGTTATTGCAATTCATAACATTCCCATTATTGGTAAACATCGATGCTTGGAAATGCATAATCTTCATCAGATCACATAATATAATGATAGAAAAAGGGAGAAATAGATCTCACAACATGACCAAAAGTAACAGCACTTAAGCTAATCAAAGTAAAATGTTCTTTTAATTCTGACTTTCCTATTTGTGGTCATCCTGAGAAAAGTGATACTATATTGACAACAGGCAAAACATATATGTAAAGGACTTAGAGAAAGATGAATTTATTACTGTGATATGCCTACATGACAATGATCAAATCAAATACATAAAGCACAATAGTTAGATTCTAGAACTTTGATAGAAGTGTTTCCCAGACCATTTTTCAAATTGAACATTAAATAACAGGAACTAATTGTATTGTATATAGAAGGTGATTTCAATTATTAAAAGAGAAGTACTCTCGAGAGCATTTGATATGTTTCCTAGTGTGACACAGGTTGTCACACAGGTTGTTTAAGTCCTACAATTATTGATTTGCATTCTTGCAGGTGGTTGAAAGGCAAACATTTATTTCTTATGTGACAGTAATGAGAATACATAACAGCACTAACGAACACACAATGAAGAAAGGAAAAAGGAGGAACAAGGAGTGAAACGATGTAAGAGAAAAGGAGAGGGCAGAGGGCAAACAGAGCTCAAGTCATTTGTTATTTATTTATATGTATTCACAGACCATAAGCTTAATATGTGAATTATATCTAGACCATAAATAGCACTATAGTGCATGTAGGCATATAGTTCATATAACATAATGTGTGCTATCATCAAAACAGGACATCTTGAAATATTATTTTTCTCACTTTTTTAGTCTCTTCATATTAACATTAAAAAATTTTCACATAACTCATTAAAATATGTATCTTGTTGTTGCCATTGAGCTATAGAATAAGGAGGTTAAAAGCTAATACTATTTATGCTAATGTATGTTTTTGCTTTAATACATTTATATTTTTGAATGGCTTATAATTGATTACTGAAACTACAATAAAGTGAAGAAAAGAAATAATATAAATTAGATTAAAGGTCTTGACAGTTTGGGAGTTTTGTTTTCTTCCTGTTTTTTTTTTTTTTGAAAACTGGTATACATCTCTTTTTTGTTAACTGTCAATATCTGAAAGGCATGAGAAAGAGTAAAAATTTCATACATTAGTATGCCTTTCTTTTGTTATTGCAATTCATAACATTCCCATTATTGGTAAGCATCCGTGCTTGGAAATGCATAATCTTCATCAGATCACATAATATAATGATAGAAAAAGGGAGAAATAGATCTCACAACATGACCAAAAGTAACAGCACTTAAGCTAATCAAAGTAAAATGTTCTTTTAATTCTGACTTTCCTATTTGTGGTCATCCTGAGAAAAGTGATACTATATTGACAACAGGCAAAACATATATGTAAAGGACTTAGAGAAAGATGAATTTATTACTGTGATATGCCTACATGACAATGATCAAATCAAATACATAAAGCACAATAGTTAGATTCTAGAACTTTGATAGAAGTGTTTCCCAGACCATTTTTCAAATTGAACATTAAATAACAGGAACTAATTGTATTGTATATAGAAGGTGATTTCAATTATTAAAAGAGAAGTACTCTCGAGAGCATTTGATATGTTTCCTAGTGTGACACAGGTTGTCACACAGGTTGTTTAAGTCCTACAATTATTGATTGGCATTCTTGCAGGTGGTTGAAAGGCAAACATTTATTTCTTATGTGACAGTAATGAGAATACATAACAGCACTAACGAACACACAATGAAGAAAGGAAAAAGGAGGAACAAGGAGTGAAACGATGTAAGAGAAAAGGAGAGGGCAGAGGGCAAACAGAGCTCAAGTCATTTGTTATTTATTTATATGTATTCACAGACCATAAGCTTAATATGTGAATTATATCTAGACCATAAATAGCACTATAGTGCATGTAGGCATATAGTTCATATAACATAATGTGTGCTATCATCAAAACAGGACATCTTGAAATATTATTTTTCTCACTTTTTTAGTCTCTTCATATTAACATTAAAAAATTTTCACATAACTCATTAAACTTTATCAAATAGAAATTTTTGTTTCAATATCAAGAAAAGATAGCCCCTATATGTATTATTTTCTTTTTCTCCAGTTTTTGAGATATAATTGGTGTATGGTTGTATAAGTTTAAGTTGTACAGCATAATTTTTTTTTTTTTTTTTTTTTTTTTGTGGTATGCGGGCCTCCTTCTGTTGTGGCCTCTCCCGTTGTGGAGCACAGGCTCTGGACGTGCAGGCTCAGCGGCCATGGCTCACGGGCCCAGCCACTCCGCGGCACGTGGGATCCTCCCAGACAGGGGCGCAAACCCGGTTCCCCTGCATCGGCAGGCGGATGCGCAACCACTGTGCCACCAGGGAAGCCCCAGCATAATTATTTGACTTACACATATCATCAAATGATAATCACAATAAGTTTAATGTAAATCCAATATTTATATAGACATAACACTAAAGAAATAGAAAAAACTTTTTACTTGTGATGAGAACTCTTAGGACTTACTTTCTTAACAATTTTCATATATAAACTACTGCAGGGTTAATTGTATTTATCATGTTATGTTTTACATCTTTAGAACCTATTTGTCTTATAACTGGAAGTTTGCTCATTTTGACTACCTTCATCCAATTCACCCTTCCCCCAACTCCCACCCCTGTTCATAACAAATTTGATCTATTTTTTTCTAAGAATTTGTTTGATTTTTTTGTTTGTTTTTAAAGTATAATTACTTACAACACTATGTTAGTCACTGGTGCAAAACATACCTTTCTATACCTTTCAAAATGATCACCACGATAATTCTAGTTGTCATCTGTCACCATACAAAAATATTATGTAATTACTTATTATATTCCCTATTCTGTACATTTCATATATGTGGCTCATTTATGTTGTAGCTGAAAGTTTGTACCTCTTAATCCCCCTCAACTAAATTTTTTCTTGCCCCACTGCCCTCTCCTCTGGCAACCACCAATTTGTCTTTTGTAACTATGACTCTGTTTCTGTTTTGTTATTTTTGTTCATTTGTTTTGTTTCTTAGATTCCACATATAAGTGAAATCATAGAGTATTTGTGTTTCCCTATCTGATTTATTTAACTTAGTATAATACCCTCTAGGTCCATCCATGTTGTTGCAAATGACAAGATTTTATTCTTTTTTTATGGCTGACTAATATTCCATTTTATATACATCTATCTTCTGTATCCATTCATATATCAATGGACACTTAAGTTGCTTCCATGTCTTGGCTATTGTAAATAGTGCTGCAATGAACATAGGGGTGAATATAACTATTCAAATCAGTGATTTTATTTTCTTCAAGTAAATACCAAGGAGTGGGATTGCTGGATTATATGGTCGTTATTTTTAATTTTTTTGAAGAATCTCCATACTGTTTTCCATAGTGGCTGCACCAATTTACATTCCCATCAACAGCGCACAAGAGTTTACTTTTCTCCATATCCTCACCAACATTGTTATTTGTTTTCTTTTTGATAATAACCATTTTGACCAGTGTGAGGTAATATCTCATTGTGGTTTTGATTGGAATTTTCTTGATGGTTATTGATGTTGAGCATCCTTTGACCATCTGTATACCTTCTTTGGAAAAATGTCTATTCAGGTTCTCTGCCCATTTTTTAATTGGGTTATGTGTTTTTTGTTGTTGAGTTGTATAAATTCTCTGTATATTTTGGATATTAACCCCTTATCAGATATATAGTTTGCAAATATCTTCTCCTGCTCAGTAGGTGGCCTTTTCATTTGTTGATGATTTCCTTCACTGTGCAAAACCTTTTTGGTTTGGTAGAGTCCCATTTGTTTATTTTTGCTTTTGTTTCCCTTGCTTAAGGAGGAGTATTCCAAAAAAATATTACCAAGACCAATATTAGAGAGCCTACTGCCTGTGTTCTCTTCTAGAAATCTTATGAATTCAGGTGTTACATTTAAGTCTTTAATCCGTTCTGAATTTATTTTTGTACATGGTGTGAGAAAGTAATCCAGTTTGATTCTTTTGTATGTAGCTGTCCAGTTTTCCCAAATGTTTATTGAAAAGGCTGTCTTTTCCCCATTGTATATTCTTGCCTTCTTTTCCATAGATTAAATGACCATCTAAGCACAGATTCATTTCTGGCCTTTCTATTCTGTTTCACTAATCTATGTGTCTGTTTTTGTGCCATTCCATACTATAGCTTTGTAGTATATTTTGAAATCAAGGAGCATGATGCTCCAGTTTTGTTCTTCTTTCTCAAGATTATTTTAGTTTTTTGGGGTCTTTTATGTTTCTATACAGATTTTAGAATTATTTTTGTAGTTCTATGAAAAATGCCATTTGATAATTTCATAGGGGTTGCATTTAATCTATAGATTGCCTTGGGTTGTATGGTCATTTTAACAATATAGATTCTGCCAACCCATGAACACAGTATAACTTTCCATCTGTTTGCGTCATCTTTAATTTCTTTTGGCAGTTTCTTATCTTTTTCTGAGTACAGGTCTTTTATCTCCTTCGTCAGATTTTTCCTAGGTATTTTATTCTTTTTGATGTGATTGTAAATGGAATTTTTTCTTAATCTCTCTTTTTGATAGTTTTGCTAGTATATAGAAATGCAACAGATTTCTATATATTAATTTTGTATCCTGAAACTTTACTGAATTCATTGATGAGTTCTAGTGGTTTTTTAGTGGTGTCTTTAGGATTTTTAGGTATTGTTTCATGTTATCTGCAAACAGTGATAGTTTTAATTCTTTCTTTCCAATTTGTATGCTTTTTATTTCTTTTTTGTGACCTAGCATGTGATCCATCCTGGAGATGGCTCCATGTGCACTTGAATGTATATTCTACTGTTTTGAGATGGAACGTTCTGTGTGTATGTGTTAAGTTCATCTGTTCTAATGTGTATTTTAAGGTCAGTGTTTCATTGTTTTTCTGTCTGGATGATTTGTCCATTGATATAAGTGGAATGTTAAAGTCCCTTACTATTACTCTATTACTCTAAATTTCTCCCTTCATGTCTGTTAATATTTGCCTTATATATTTAGGTGTTCCTATGTTGGGTTGGTATTAACTTTACAATTGATATATCTTCTTGAACTGGATCCTTCATCATTATGTAATGTCCTTCTCTGTCTCTTGTTACAGTCTTCATTTCAAAGTCTATTTTTTATGTATAAGTATTGCTATCCTTCTTTCCTTTCATTTCCATTTGCTTGGAATACCTGTTTTTCCATCTTCTCACTTTCAGTCAGTGTGTGTATGTCTTTAGTTCTGAAATGATTCTCTTGTAAACAGTACATAGATCTGCTAATTTTTGTATCCATTAAGCCACTTTATTTTTTGTTTGTTTGTTTGGAACATTTAGTTCATTTACATTTAAAATTATTACTGATAGGTATATACTTATTGCCATTTTGCTCATTGTTTTGGAGTTGTTTTTGTACTTCTTTTTGCTCTTTTCTTCTTTTGCTCTTGTCCCTTGTAATTTGATGATTACCTTTAGTGTTATGCTTGGATTCCTTTCTCTGTTTTGTGTTTGTATCTATTATAAATTTTTGGTTTGTGTTACCAAGAGGTTTATATATAGCAATTATATATGCATATGATTGTTTTAAGTTGATGATCTGTTCATTTCAAACCCATTTTAACAACCCTGCATTTTTACCTCCACCTCACATTTACTGTTTTTTTTTGACATATTATTTTACATCATTTTGTTTTGTGTATCCCTAACTACTTATTGTGGATATAGATGATCGTACTACTTTTGTCTTTTAACCTTCCTACTAGATTTATTAATGGTTGATCTACTACCTTCACTGTATATTTGCTTTACCAATGAGATTTTTACTTTCACAATTTTTATATTTCTACTTTTGGCCTTTTCTCTTCTGCTTAGATAAGTCCCTTTAATATTTCTTGTAAAGCTGGTTTCTTGGTGCTGAATTTTTTTAACTTTTCTTATTTTTAAAACTTTTGATATCTCCTTCAGTTGTGAATGAAACCCTTACCAGTAGTGTACTCTTGGTTGTAAATTTTTCCCTATAATCACTTCATGCCACTCCCTTCTAACCAGAGTTTCTGCTGAAAAGCTTAGCTGATAGCCTTATGAGAGTTCCCTTATACATAACTTGTTGTTTTTCCTTTGTTGCTTTCAATATTCTCTCTTTATCTTTAATTTTTGCCATTTTAATTACAATGTGTCTTGATGTGGTCCACTTTGGGTTGATCCTGTTTTAGACTCTCTGTGCCTGGACTCAAATATCTGTTTTCTTTCACAGGTTAGGGAAATTTTCAGCTATAATATCTTCAAAAATATTCTCTGCCCCTTTATCTCTCTCTTCTCTTTCTGGCGCCCCTATAATGAAAATGTTAGTATACCTAATGTTGTCTCTTAGGTCTCTTAAACTATTCTCTTTAAATTTTTTTTTTAATTTCTATTCTATTCCACTACTGTTTTTTTCCAGATTACTGATCCATTTCTCTGTATCATCTGATCTACTATTGATTCCTTCTTGGTTTGTTTGTTTGTTTGTTTTTGTTTTGTATTGTTTTGTTTTTAGTTATTGTATTCATCAACTTCGTTTGGTTCTTTTTTATATTTTCTAACTCTTTGTTAGAAACTTCTAACATCTCACTGTGTTCATCCATTCTTCTCCTGAGTTCTTTGAGCATCTTTGTACTCATTACCTTGAACTCTGAATTGGGTAGGTTGCTTATCTCTATTTCACTTAGTCCTTCTGGGATTTTTTCTTGTTCCTTTCTTTGGTACACATTCCTCTGTCACCTCATATTGCCTAAATTGCTTTTTATATTTCTGTGTATTCGATTGGCTGTTTCCATATCCCAACTTGGAGAAGTGGTCTTACGTTGACTATGTTCTATGGGGCCCAGTAGTGCATATATCTCTGGTCACCAAAGCTATGTGCCATAGAGTTTTTCTCTACGTTAGTTTCATGGGCCTTCTGTTGTGCTGGGCTGACTACTTTGGGTATGCTGGTAGACGGGGCTGGCTCCTAGTCTGGTTGGTTGCCAGGCCCTGTCTTGTACAGAGGTTGTTGACTCCTGTTGGACAAGGCTGGGTTCTGGCATGGCTTGCTGCATAGCCAGGTGAGTCCCTGTCATGGTGCTTGCCAAGTGGTAGGTGGGATCAGGTCATGAGACATGTAGCTACAGAGCCCCAAGTGTTGTCCAGTGCTAGTGTTGGCCTACTAGTAGGCAACACTTGGTCCTGGGGTGGCTGGCTGCAGGTCTGGGGGGTGCTGGAGCTAGTATCAACTCACTGGTGGGTGCAGTCAATTCCTAAATCAGCCTACAGTGGGGCCCATGTTATCCCCAAGTGATGACACTCTGGTGGGTGGAGCTGGATCCTGGAGCTGCTTCAGGGTCCCAAGGTGTCCCAGATCTGGCTTAGGCTTTCTGGTTGGTAGAGCCAGACCCCAATGTGTCCAGGGGATTATGCCAGCACATTGGTGGGCAGAACTGTGTCCTGGGTCTTTGGTTGCAGGGTCTGGAGGTCCTGAAGCTAATGTCTACCCAACAGTGGGAGAGTCTGAGTGCTAGCCTACTGCTGGGAAGACCTTGGGACCAGAGTCTCTGGTTCCAGCAACCTGGTAATCCTGGAGTTGGTGTTCAGCTCCAGGTAAGCAGGGCTGGGGCCTGCCCCCTGGCGGGTGAACTTGGGGCTGACTCATGGTTGGGGCCAGGTTTTGGGCCATTTGATGTGTTGAGCCATGTCCCAGATCACTGGTAAGGAGGATCAGGGGACCCTAAGGCAGCAGGCCTGCTGGAGGGTGGGGCTGTGTCCCTGCCCAGGTAGCTGCTTGGCCTGTGGCATCCTGTACTGGTGCCATCTGACTTGTGGGCAGGGCCATGTCCTGTCAACAATCAGTTGGATGGAGGATTCCAAAATGGTGCTTGCCAGCATCAGTATCCTCATGGTGGGGTGAGCTCTAGAAATGTCTGCTATCAGCATCTATGTCCCCAGGTGAACCCCAATTGTCTCCTCTTCTTTCTAGGAGGCTCTCCAAGATCAGCAAGTAGGCCTGACCCAAGCTCCTTTCAAATTACTGCTGCTGCCCTGCATCCCATGTGAGATTTTATGTGTGCCCTTTAAGAGAGGAGTCTCTATTTCCCACATCTTTTTGGCTCTACTAAAAGTAAACTCCACTCGCCTTCAAAGTCAAATGTTCTGGGAGCTCATCTTCCTGGTGAGGGAACACCAACCTGGGGAGAACTATGTGGGTCTTGGACCCCTTGCTCCTTGGGGAGGACATCTTCAATTGTAATTATCTTTGTAGGTCACCTTCCTGGGGGTGTAGGTCTTATCTATATTACATCTCCACCCCTTCTCCCCGTATCATTGTGGTTTCTTTTTATCATTATTGTAGAAGATCTTTTCTGCTATTTTTCAGTCTGTTTTCATCAATTATTGGTCTGTAAACAGTTGTAATTTTGGTGTGCCTGTGGGAGGAGGTGAGCTCAGGGTCTTCCTCCTCTGCCATCTTGGCCACTCCCCAACCTGTAAGTATTATTTTTCAGTCTCCCATAAGAGATAAGTTTTGACCACAAAGTATTCTGGGGTCCACAATGGCAAAATAGAGAAAAGTTTTAGACTGCCATGAATTTAAGTTACAGGATATTGGAGTGAAACCAGTAATGGCCTCCAGGAAATACAAATTCTACTTGTTGGATTGGAAGGCAGATGACATTATGTAGGCCTGTGGGGTCATTTAAACTTGGAATTTACCCTATTGAAATGGATATCTTCCTTTAACAATTGTAAAAATTGTTTGTTTGTTTTGTTTTTGTTTTGGGGGTTTTTTGGGGAAATGCTTTAGATTTGAGTGGGAAACAGAATCCAAAAAGAAACAATTTAAAAGGAAATTTGAACAGATTACTGAACATGAAAGGATGTTTTACTAGGGAAAACAAACTCTATCTTCCAGAAAGCAGCAATGTTAATAGATTTCCTATGACTTTATTTATATGAACCTCTGGGAAAGGAAACACTAAAAAGAAAGAAAACTTGACAGTGATTGTAGGGGCTGAAGGTAGGGAAAGGGATTACAATGAGGCAACAAGAAAATATTTGGAAGTCAAAGATATATCAAATATCTTGAGTTTGACATTATTGTCACAACTCACAGAACTCTACATCAAAAACACAAAAAGAGTAAACTTTGTTCTATGTAAATTATGCATTATTGAAATTACTTTAGAAGTGTTTGAAAATTGATATCATGATAACAAATATCAAACAAATATTGAACCCTGATTAGTGATATTTATGCTAAAGTATTTAGGCTTAATTATATTGATGCCTGCATGATATTTTAAAATGCATCAAAAAGGTAAGATGAATTGAAGGATGGTGGGAGGATAGAGAGATGTCAGATAGGTATGTGTTAAAGCAAATACAGAAAAATATTAACTTTTTACTCTACAATTCTCTCAAATTTTCCATATATTGGAAAATTTTCAAAATAAAATATCGAGGAAAACTACACACAAACACACACATAATTGTAAATGTATGGGAAAAGTTTCAGAATCACAGTGCAATCACACACCAAAATATTTACAATGTTTTCTCCTAAGTAATGGGAATGGTATGTTGATAACATATGGGAAATGGATGGCAAGTTTTGCTTTATAAACTTTCAAGTTTTTTGATTTTCTTACATGCCTCTATATTTTATAATTTTAAATACAAAGATATAAATAAATGGGGTGGTAATAATATACTGGTAACTGTACATATATATATATATATAATTTTTTTTTTTGCTCACATGAACATTCTGTTATGCCATGTCTCCAGATTCCAGTCTTATGTAATTTATCTGTGGATATTAATAGATAATCATATGCATGTGGAATTATGAGGACAGAAAGTGTCAATGTCAGCATCAGCCTACAACATACACTCCATTAAGTATTAACAGTGTGCCTTGGAGTAGTGAACCCAAGCCTGGAAATAACAGCGTGGGAGTTTAAAAAAAAATCATGCCTGTCTTTAAAGCTTCCTCAGCTGTCTCATAAGAAGTGGAGGTAACCAAGCCAATGCAAGTCAGATATCTCTGGCATCATTTAACTTACTACATGTAACAGTATTTCAATACTTATCAAACTATATAAATTTCAAAACATGTGTTAATGATCATCTTGTTGGTCAACTACGAGTGGTCACTTTGTGTGACATATGGATTCATCAGTCAAAACAATAATAGGTAGGGCCATTCTGACCAAATTAAAGTAAAACGTGATTTTTTTTCACATGGATATTCAAGCATATAGATCTGTGGAGGATTGAAGGGATAGTTCTTAACTTTTAATTGCTATATGATAATAAAAATCTTCCCAAGTCCATATAAGAAAGGAACTGAACTAGGGTAGGGACTGGGTGCTAGGGTCAGAAGAAAGTTGAAACAATAAAATAAAAGAAACTGTAATAGTAATATATTTTTAACAACATAATTATGAGTCTGATTAAAATCTTCTATCAATTATTTTGCACTTAAAATGATCAAAATATAGGCTAAAGACATGGTCCTGGGTAAATTCTCTCCTACTTCATTCTCTTATCTCCGGTCATCCTCTCTATGTTTTTCTAAGATCTAGTCCCATTGAGCTTTTGCTCAATGTTCAAGCACACAAAGTTTTCTCCTGTTCCAGAATAATACTCATATTTGTTTTAGTCCTCTTTTAGATCTATTATAAACTTTTTTATAGAAAACCTCAGTATAATTTAGCTTCCCTTGAATTTATTCTCTGAGAATATCATGTTTCCTTCATATAACTTACTTTAATTGGTAATTATATTTTTGATGTATTCAGTTGTTAACCAACTTTTTCTTGATTGACTGTGAACTCTAGAAACTATGAACATGATTCTTCTCTTCACTACCACTCAGTCATTGACACACACAAGGACTACTGCCTTGTAAACACCCAATAAATGTCTGTTTATGGCTGAGTATTCTAAATTACTTATGTAAATACCATCTTCTTATTGAAAGTAGATACTATCTTGTTATGTGTTCAATGCCAGGAATTCCTAGCACCGTATTTTACATATGCTCTTAACATGTGAAAGTTGGAAACAGTTAAGGACAGCAAATAATCATCAATTAATCAATATTTATCGAACCCCTATTAGGTGACTGACATTGGGTTAATTATTATGTTTGTGGATCTCAGTTTTCTGTTCTGTAAAATTAAACTGTTGTGTTATGGAAAATCAAAGTTTTTTAGGAACTTATATGTCTGACTTTTAAAATATTCTACTTAGGACTTCTCTAGTGGTTCAGTGGTTAAGACTCCACGCTTCCACAGCAGGTGGCAGGGGTTCAATCCCTGGTTGGGTAATTAAGATCCACATGATGCACGACACGGCCAAAAAATAAGTACATAAAATAAAATGAAATAAAATATTCTTCTTACCTATTAAGGCCAGTTCTAAAAATTTGGAAAAAAAAATTAAGTGTCTTACACACTACCTTCCTTCAAGGAACTGGTTATATAGAGGTTAAATAGTACCAGGCAATATTAATTTTACCACAAAATGTTGCAGCAAATTCTCAAATTTGAGAGAAAAATGCCTGAATAATATTGAGCACATAAATTTGATATTGAAAAAAATGTATATCTTTTGACTAGACTTCACAGAGGCTTCTTTAAAAATTAAAATTGGTAGAACTGATATTTCTATGTCAAAAGATTTCTGAGATAATCAAGGTAGTTTTCTAACTGAAACAGAAAAAGAATTCTGATTGACAAGTTCATGTTTTCTCTAAAAGCATTTGTGTGATACCAATTTTATACCAGATATAATATTGTTTGATGATATTGAACTATCATTTACACACCTATGGTCATTCAAATTTTAAGTTGATACTCCATATTTTTATTCCAAACTTAACCCAACAGGAAGCCATAAGGAATGATATATTGAGGAATATGATGTGTTGTTTCCTTAGAGTCAAAGTAATAGATCATTTTGAAAATGAGAAAAGACAAAATTAATAGAAAACATCTTGACATATTTTATTCAAAATTGAACACCTTTACATATCAGCATTCATGATGGCATTCCAAAGATAAAAATAATGTCTTACTTGAAGGTCAAAATAAAAGACAAGAGAAACTCAGGCTCATTAACATCTCAGAACATTTCTGGGGATAATTTAATTAAAGATCATGGAATAATTTGTACACTATTCCTCAAAGATAGACTTTTATAGAAACCCTCATCTATTTTTAACCTTTATTGGTACATGCAAGTTTAATTCTGTATATGTAAAATTTTTCACGTGCTAAAGAATATCATATATAGGGCTTCCCTGGTGACGCAGTGGTTGCGCGTCCGCCTGCCAATGCAGGGGAACCGGGTTCGCCCTCCGGTCTGGGAGGATCCCACATGCCGCGGAGCGGCTGGGCCCGTGAGCCATGGCCGCTGGGCCTGCACGTCCGGAGCCAGTGCTCCGCAACGGGAGAGGCCACAGCAGAGGGGAGGCCAGCATACCACAAAAAAAAAAAGAATATCATATATAAAAATCAATAAATGGCAAATCATTTAAAATATGATATCAAATGTTATATTTGTAAATATATCTATATCAATATGTATTCTTACATATAGCTCAAAATCTTAAATATCTTAAACAGAAGACAGGTCCCATGGCAGAAATATTTAATTTCAATAGCCATTCCAGATTACAATATTTGACTACTTGGATTCATTTGGATCTTTTGGACCTAGGATCTGCTTGGATTTGGACCTAGGAAAAAAAATTTCCTTTTCCTAATACCATATTTAATTTTTTCCAATAGAGAATGCTGTATAGAAAGTTATATCAAAAGATAAGTGAGTAGCTTCAATTCCTACACTGTACAGCATATAAACAAATTCTTAATACAGTTAGCAAATATTATTAGATTCCTCTTATGCTTATGCCACATCCTTAATGTTCCTTTCTTTCCTTTAGCGGAGACAAACCTGCAAGGCAATGAATTTAGTAATAGAGGGGAAATATGTGAAGGTTTTATTAGCAATCTTCCCCAAATTATCTCCTTTATGAGATCTGAGATTTCTAATCCTGTTGTGTTCTGTTGAGAGTGTGGTGAAGACAATGAAGCACGGTAGACCTGATAGAAAAATGGTGCAGAAAGAGATTATTAATCTGAAACTGATGTTTTCAAGTATGCTTAGCTCTTTTTACTCCTAAAAACTAGGATGCATATTGTCAACAAGACAGGTAATTATGCAATATTTTAAAATAACAAGTAAAATATTATTTTTCTTCTTAGATCATGATTATATGAGCAATTATACCTCCTCTACTTTGTAAACTTGTCCAGGTGTTCTTTCAGAGGTTTATCTGAAGAGATTCACCTGGATAGTCTCACCTGTGCCATGGGGCATTTCTCAAAGGTCAAGTCCTATTTTATAAAGAGACATTCATTTGTGGAGTTCACAAGGTTTTAAACAATTGAAGAATCCCTCATACAGGCAGAACTCAAGGGCAGAGTGATCAGTATCTAAATATTCCTTGCAATCACATTTCATAGGAAAGAAAACTCTGTTAGCTTAATCTGTTTCCTAGAGTTCTGAAATTTCTATTTCATTGCAATAAAAGACTATATAAATTAATATAAGCACAATGTGGCTGAGATAAGCAGACATTTCTAATGTTGAGTAAGCTCCAGAACAAGGAGGACAGTGTATAAGAAAGGAAGGATGCTGAGGATGAAAGCAGTTGGTATTAAGGTTTCAAACTGAAGCACTGCTCTTAAAAGCTTGACTCTGACATCTACCCATATCTGATGACAGAAGCATAAGATAGAGAAAGACCACCGTTTTTTGGTTCGATTACAAGGGATTAATTAAAATATACAAATACAAGGCAAATCTCAAGACCCAATAGAAACCTGGTTCTTTTATTATTGTTATTGTTTTATAATAGAAGTAGAATGTACGTATGTACGTATGTATGTATAACTGAATCACTTTGCTGTGCACCTGAAACTAACACACAAAACATTGTAAATCAACTATACCTCAGCAAAAAATTTATACCTATTACTAAAAAAATAGTGAAGGACAGCTGATTAACAACTGTAATTTTCTCTACAATCTTAATTTTCCTTAGCTATGTAAGATAAAATATTCACAGTTTCTGGAAATTAGAGGTTGGACATCTGTGAGGGTAAATATTCTGCCTACAAGTATGTTTTTAAAAATTTAGATAATGGAGGCAATAACTAACATTTAGAGTAGTAAGGAAAAGCTATGTAAAATACATGAAATTTATGCTATACTTTGATATGTGTGTAAGATACAGGACAAAAACTACTGGAAATCTTGAGATTACCGAGTAAGAAAATCTCTATATTGAACATTTTTAGTTCCAATAAAGTCAGGACTTATGGCTACTCCATGAACCATAAAGATAAATGTTATATATTCATGTTTTTTATACTATCAGGCCTAAGTTAATCAAATAGTTATTAAGGACAGTGATTTTTTTTTTTACTACATGTGTTAGGGTCTGCACAACTTTTGGCAGATCTCTTGAAAAGTATTCTAATCCAAGACTGTAAAATGTACATTTTTTAGTTATGATGACATAATAGTACTGAAAACATATTCAGACAAGCATATAATTCAGTATGGCTGAATTTTATTTGCAACAAAATTCCATTATTTCTGCTAATTTATAGTATTTTAATTCCTTAAAAATTCATAGAGTTCAATAAAATGATAAACTCTCAGTTAATCTAAATATAAAGCTATTTTCTTTAAAAATACAAATACTCTTGGTCAAAGAGAAACATTGCATTTTGTAAAACTTTTACAACCATCTACTTTTAAATGTATTTGAGTCAGTGGTTATTTTTTATATCATTTTAATCTAGATGTTTGGTGTCTCAGGGAGAAAAAAATAGTTCTTATTTCATGAACATCTGAACAGACCTCAAATCTAGATGAATGACACTATTACCTGGATAGATAATCCATTTTTCTATAGTGACAATCTGCTCTAATATTTCAGTAGTGCTGCCTTCAAAATATGAAGTTAGATGCCCAAATCTATGCTTTATTCCCTGAAATGACAGTTAAAGAAAGGTACCACGACTGAGTATTTAATAAAGGGAACAAATATAATACACAAAGGACAATGATCCTTCCTCTATAATTAAATGATATGACAATGAGGAGGTAATATTCTTATTTTAATATATTTATGATAAATAAGACAATGATATCTTTTCCCTTAATTAAATCTTGAATGCCTTGATGAAAATGTCTTTGCTATAACAGATATCCTCAAAAAATGTAAGGTGCAGCACCATTGAATTTCTGTTTATTATGTCAAATAACTGATACACTTTGGGGGGGGGTCCATGTATTATTATATAATATCACACACTCTGTCACATTTTCATAGCAAATGAATATGCTAACTTAAGAGCCTCCTTCCTGCATAAATACTACTTTATAATTGATATAATGACAGTTGTAAAGACAATAGGATTTTAAATAAATTAATATGACAAATCAGAATAGTTATGAATAGAAAAAAAGTATTTGGTACTTCATAGTTCCTATAGAAGTTCGCCCAGTTTGGCGGCATTAAAGTGAATTTCTGAAAGGTCAGGAACCAATGCTTTCTGAACTGAGTTTTTCAAAAATTCATACAATATATACTAAAATATATATATATATATATAATATGGTCTAGTTGATCTTTTAAGGAGTGTTATTGGCTACCATCTCTCCAAATATTTCTCTGTCCCATTTATCTCTCTTTTTTGTTTTTCTCTCTTTGTGTTCATTTTGGATAATTTGCATTGAACTGGACTCAAGGCCACAGGTACTTTCCTCACTCGTGGAAATATATATTTGATTATATATATTATACATGTAATTATATGATAAATATAATATATATGATTAATTTATTTTAACTCTCTTGCCCTTCTCCCTGAATTCTGTGGACCACTGCTTTACACATAGAGAAAATTTGAGAATCAGCATATACCTGCCCATCTTCATTTTCAGAAGCTAAATTCTTGAACTCTGTGAATTCCTGGGATAAGATATAGGTATGGATATAAATGAATTCTTTTGTCCTTGAAGCACTATCCTCAAAAACTTAGTAAAGAAGTGTGGGACAGAGTTAGTGGATGGTGGGTAGGACCCCACAAGATTCTAATACATGACACTAGCTAATATGTGCTCATTAAAGTCATTGAAAACACCAGTTTATTCGTGGGTCATGTGGTCTATTTTTAGTTTTTTAAAGAACCTCCATTCTGTTCTCCATAGTGGCTATACTAATTTACATTTCCTCCAACACTGTAAGATTGTTCCTTTTCTCCACACCCTCTGAAGCATTCATTGTTTGTAGATTTTTTGATGGCCATTTGACCAGTGTGAGGTGATACCTCATTGTAGTTTTGATTTGCATTTCTCTAATAATTAGTGATGTTGAGCATCTTTTCATGTGTTTGTTGGCCATCTGTATGTCTTCTTTGGAGAAACGTCTGTTTAGGTCCTCCAACCACTTTTTAATTGGTTTATTTGTTTTTTTGATATTGAGCTGCATGAGCTATTTGTATATTTTGGGGATTAAGCCCTTTTCAGTTGCTTCATTTGCAAATATTTTCTCTCATAATGAGGGTTGTCTTTTTGTTTTGTTTATGGTTTCCTTCGCTGTGCAAAACGTTTAAGTTTAATTAGATCCTATTTGTTTATTTTTGTTTTTATTTTCATTACTCTAGGGGTGGATCAAAAAAGACCCAGAAACCCCACTCCTGGGCATATATGTGGAGAAAATCATAATTCAAAAAGATACATTCACCCCAATGTTCATTGCAGGCCTATTTACAATAGCCAGGACATGAAAGCAACTAAATGTCCATCAACAAAGGAATGGATAAAGAAGATGTGGTACATATATATATAATGGAATATTACTCAGCCATAAAAAAGAACAAAATAATGCCATTTACAGCAACATGGATGGAGCTAGTGATTGTCATACTGAGTGAAGTTAAGTCAGACACAGAAAGACAAATATATGTTATTGCTTATATGTGGAATCTTTAAAAAAAGGTACAAATGAATTTATTTTCAAAACAGAAATAGAGTCATGAATGTAGAAAACAAACTTATGGTTTGCAGGGGATAAGGGTGGAAGGGATAAATTGGGAGATTGGGATTGACATATACACATTATTATATATAAAATAGATACCTAATAAGAACCTGCTGTATAGCACAGGGAACTCTACTCAATACTCTATAATGGCCTGTATGGGAAAAGAATCTTTAAAAAGAGTGGATATATATAAAACATTCACTTTGCTGTACACCTGAAATTAACACAACATTGTAAAGCAACTGTACTCCAATAATTTTTTTTAAAAAAAACACCAGATTATTCATTTTTACCCCCATTGATATGTGAACATTTTGAAATTGCTGGTCATCCATGGAGGAAATCAATTATGTATCATACACCCACTGGGAATACCCAGTCAATTTCTAGATTTTAGTTCATTTAGGTTTGTTTGGAGTTCTCAACTTGCTAATATGTTTTAAAAAAAACTATAACTTTGCAATTTATTTAGCTTTTTGTCATTGTTAGAGTGGGAAATGACAATCTCTTATAAATTTCTACAACTATAATTTAAAGAAGTCCAATATATATTTAACTTTAGGAGCCTAAAATATGTGTAAGAGTTTTTCTTTAATCCATTAAATTTTATACCATAGATATTTAAGCTCTACTGAATAAAATATTCAAAATGAAAGCATAGAATACAAAGAAATAATATGAAACAATTTCTTATATTCAAAAATTTTAAAACTTCTAAGAAAACGAATGAAGCAAACAAAAGAGAAGGTTAATAAATAGCATTTGGCAGTGATAAATTATGTGGCACAGATAAATCTCTATAGGAATTAAAGTAAGTTTATTTAAGGCCTCTAGTTACTTCTCAGCCATCACAGAGGAGAAGAAATAAAAGTTGTACCTTGAATGTGTCTTTAAGTCAAAAGAGAAGGATATAATAGCATAAGAAAAACTTCATGTGCTACTGGGTTCTAGTTATTCGTTTTCTATTCATATGTATTTATAGAGCATGTAGGAGACCATAAACTCAATATCATGAACTATAGCTAGACCACAGCTAGTACTGTAAGTAACCAGTCCAAAGGCAAAATAGTTCTGAGAGATCTAGGTACTGAAGGTAAAGCCAAACAAGTTTCATTAGAATAAAATAATAGACCAAGAAGTCTAAAGAGAAAACAAAATTAGCTAAAACAGTAGATTTAAACAGCACAAAATAAAAACAAAAAACCTGCAATTATTAAAAGCCATAGTAAAACAGTGAGTCAAAAACCTGGATTTAAAAAGCTGCTATTTTTTTTTTTTTTTGCAGGTCTATATTTCTGTTTTTGTCTGATTCCAACAACCCAATACAAAAATGGGCAGAAAACCTAAATAAACTCTTCTCCAAAGAGGACATACAAATGGCCAAACAAACACATGAAAAGGTGCTCAACATCATTAATTATTAGAGAAATGCAAATCAAAACTACAATGAGTTACCACCTCACACTTCTCACTACAAACAATAAATGCTGGAGTGGGAGTGGCGAAAATGGATCTTTTTTACAGTGTTGGTGGGAATGTAAATTGATACAGCCACTATGGAGAACGATATGGAGATTCCTTAAAAAACTAAAAATAGAACTACCATATGATCCAGCAATCCCACTCCTGGGTATATACCTTGTGAAAACCATAGTTCCAAAAGATACATGCACTCTGGAGTTCATTGCAGCACTATTTACAATAGCCAGAACATGGAAGCAACCTAAATGTCCATCAAAGGAGGAATGGATAAAGAAGAATATATATATATATATATATATATATATACACAATGGAATATTACTCTGCCGTATAAAGGAAAAAAATTGTGCCATTTGCAGAGACGTGGATGGACTGAGTGGTTGTCATACAGAGTGAAGTCAGAAAGAGAAAACAAATATCGTTTATTAATGCATATATGTGAAATTTAGAAAAATGGTATAGATGAACCTATTTGCAAAGCAGAAATAGAGACAGACATAAAGAAAAATATGTATGAACACCAAGGGGGCGTTGGGATGGATTGGGAGATTGGGATTGACATATGTACCATACTATATATGAAGTAGATGGCTCGTGAAGGCCTACTGTATAGCACAGGTGGAAACAAAAGGAAGGTACAATCTGTTTTCAGGACATGTATTAAGTAACCTTATAAATGCATTCCCGTATACTTTAGGTGCAGACAAATACTGTTTGATTCCACTTATACGAGGTGCCTAGAGTAGTCAAATTCATAGAGTTAGAAAGTATATTGTAGATGCCAGGTGTCAAGGGGTGGGGGCCTGTGGAGGGGGAATGGGGAGTTATGTCTAAAGGGGACAAAGTTTCAGTTTAAGAAGGTGAAAAATTCGGGAGATGGATGATGGTGAGAGTTGCACAACAATGTGAAAGTACCTAGTGCCCCTGAACTGTACAGTTAAATATGGTTAAAATAGAATGTTTTATATTATGTGACTTTTACCACAATAAAAACCAAAATATTTTAAAGCTGCTATTGATTTTTCTATTATGGCAAACCTTGAGTCTGGGAGTTACATATATATTTTCTACTTCCTATATAGGTGTTGAAGAATCCAAATGTGAAAACAGCTATAGGTATATGGTGGAACAGGAAAGGGAAGAGTAGAATTAACCAATAAAACTGATCATATAGTGGGATGTTGTCCCAAGATGGTGGAGTAGGAGACTACAACCTCTGTCACAACATAAAAATCAACAATTAGACACAAATCCATTGACAAAAACAGCTCTGGGAAAGCTGTGGAGTAGGCTTAAGAAGTTTCAACAATACAGTAGAACAAAAAACTTGAGAATAACATCAGAAAATGAGAAGGAAGAATAACTTCATTTTGGTTGCATTCATTATCCCTTCTGCAGGTTCACATTGCTCAGCACCAAGAGGAAACTCCTCAGCAAGAAACAGTTCCCCTCAATGGGAAAGGAAGAGCTGGGTGAGCATTCAGGGCATTATACAAAGGACCTCCTTCAGTTTCACCCCACCCAGAGATCAGCAAAATTGAGAGGTAGAGATACAGCTGGAATAAGCAAGAAAAGCAGAGGCTACCAGCATCAGCCAGATAGCAGGAACATATGCTGTTCCCAGTGATCTGCTTTGCAGACAACCCCACAGTCTTTTGCTACTGAAGAAACCAATGGCCAGCACAGCCTCTGCAGACCCTCTGCATATTTCACTAGTTATTGTCACACATGTATTTACATTCACTGATGTCAACTGCATGAGTCCCTCACTTCTCCCTACCAACCTCACCCATGCCAGAGCCTGGAACCTACAGAGGCAGCCAGCCCAGGTGTCTGTGGCTGTGAGAGTCCAAAACACTAGCCTAGACTCCTCTAGCTGACCCTCACCACTGTGTGTGAGCTTGGGGTTAGCCCTTCCAGCTGTGCACTGGCAGGCAGATGGCTTGACACCCAGCACTGGCCTCCATTATTTTGTGCATACTAAGGCAAAATATTATACCCACAGAAGTGCACGCTGAAAGCTAGGGCCCCCATAGCTGTGTATTAGCCTAGATCTAGCCCTATCTCCTGGCACTGACCTGCATCATAGCCTCACCAGCAGCTAGCCCCTGCAGCTGTACCTCTGCACAGGTCAGTCTGACTCCTCACACTAACCTTTACTGTTCTGCATCAGCGATGAGAACCAGCAGCAAGAACAGTGCACTATAGAAGGCAAGGCCTCTGCAGCTGCCAGTGGACTTTCACAATTGGACCTGTCACTTGCTGCTTAACTTGGCCCCCATCACTAAGTGTATACTTGCAACTGGCCCTTGCCACTACACAGATACCTGCAGCTGACCCTCACAGCTGAGTGTGTGAACACCACTAGCTCCAGCCACCACTTGTGGCCTGCCCTTGTTCTTATCTGCTGAATCTGGAGATACCACTGAGGGTCAAAACAGTCCTTGCGGCCTCAGTGGATCCCCCTGAGTGATCACCAAGGACTATGCATTTGTTGATGCTTTGTTACCTATTGACCCAAGCTGATGAGTCACCTCACGCTCTGGACCCAGAGCCACCACATGCTCATACACTTGACACCCTTTACCACTGGACCCAGAGTGACAGCACACTTCAATATATACCAACAAGCAAGTGAAGGTCTTTTTTTCATGGGTAAATTCTATCAGACATTTAAAGGAAAATTAATGTCAATTGTTCTCAAATTACTCCAAAAAACTGAAGAGAAGAAAACACTCCCAAACTTGTTTTACAAAGCCAACATTACTCTGATACCAAAGACAGATAAGGATGATACAAGAAAAGAAGACTACAGGCTAATATCCATAATGCATATTGATGGAAAAATTCTCAGCAAAATATTAGCACACTGAATTCAGTGGCACATTAAAAATATCACACACCATGAGCAAGTGATATCTAAGCCTGAACAAGGACGGTTCACACATGCAAATAATATAATACATGTTAATAAAATGAAAAACAGAAGTTATATGATTGACTCAATACATACAGAAAATACATTTCACAAAATTTAGTATCCTTTCACAATAAAAATTCAACAAAATTTTTATAGAAGGAACAAACCTCAACATATAAAGGCTGTATGTGACAAGCCCACAGGTAATATCATATTTAACAGTGAAAGATTGAAAGTTTTTCCTCTAAAATGAGGAATAAGACAAGGGTTCTCATTCTTACCACTGTTATGCAGCATAGTAATGAAAATCTTAGCCAAAGCAATGAGACAATAAAAATAAATAAAATATATCTAAATTGAAAAGGAAGAAGGAAAACTGTTGCTGTTTTATGAAGATAAAATCTTATATATAGAACATTCTAAAAACTGTACAAAAATATTTTACAGCTAACAAATGAATATAGTAAAGTTTTGGGATACAAAATCAACATACAAAAATCAGTTGTATTTCTATGCATCAACAATGAACTACCTGAAAAAGATATAAAGAAAGCAAACCCATTTACAATAATAACAAAAAGAATAGAATATTTAGGAATAAATTTGGCCAAGGAAGAAAAACATCTATACACTGAAAACTATAAAATATTGATGAGAGAAACTGAAGAACAAATAAATGGAAAGATATATCATGTTCATGGATTGGTAGAGTTAATACTACCAATTTAATGTGAAAATATTGTGAAAATGTTCAGTGCAATCCCTGCAAAATACCAAGGGCATTTTTCAAAGAAATAGAAAGAAAAAATCCTAAAATTCTCTGTAAGATCCTGAAAAGCAAAAGCAATCTTGAGAAAGAAGAAAGGTAGAGGCATCATTTTTCCTGATTTCAAACTACTTTACAAAACTATAGTAATCAAAAAAGTATAGAACTGGCATAAAAACAGGAACATAGGCAAATGAAACAGAATTGAGAACCCAGAAATAAATCCACACTTATATGATCAACTAGTATTTGACAAAGAGGCAAGAATACTCAATGCGGAAATTATAGTCTCTTTAATAAATGGTGTTGGAAACCAGATATTCACATGCAAAAGAAAAAAATTAGAACCCTTTCTTATACCACTCACAAAAAAATAACTAGAAATGGATTAACAAATTAAATGTTATGGCTCAAAACTGTAAAACTCCTAGAAGAAAACATAGTGGCAAAACTCCTTCACTTGAGTCTTGGCAATGATTTTTTGGATATGACACCAAAAGTAAAAACAACAAAAGCAAAACTCAGCATTGGGACTAAATAAAATGAAAAAAATCTTCTGCAAGGCAAAAGAAACAATCAACAAAATGAAAAGGCAACCCATGATATGGGAGAAAACATATCAAATCATATGTCTGATAAGGGGTTAATATCCAAAATATATAAAGAATTTACAATTTAATAGCTAAAGAACAAACAATCCAATGTAAAAGTGGGCAGAGCAATGGAATAGACTTTTTTTTCCCAAGAAGACATACAAATTGCCAAAAAGTTCATAAAAAAGGTGCTGTTGATCATCAATCATCAAGGAAATGAAAATCAAAACCACAATGAGGTATCATCTCATACTTGTTAGAGTGACTATCATCAAGAACACAAGAAGTAAGAAATACCAGCATGGATATGGAGAAAAGGGAACCCTTGTGCACTGTTGATGGGAATAAAAATTGACACAGACACCATGGAATACAGTACAAAGTTTCCTCAAAATATTAAAAATGGGACTATCATATGATCCAGCAATCCCATTTCCAGGTATGTATTCAAATAAAATGAAATCATTATCTCAAAGAGGTATCTGCATTCACATGCTCATTGCAGCAATATTACAGTAGCTAAGACATGGAAACAACCTAAGTATTCATCAACAGATGAATAAATAAAGAAAATGTGGTATATATTTATACAATGGGATATTATTCAGGCATAAAAGAAGGAAATCCTATTTGTGACAACATGGATGGACTTTGAGGGCATTATGCTAAGTGAAATAAGTCAAACAGAGAAAGACAAATATAGTATGATCAAATGGTACAAACTTTCATTTATAGATTAATAAGTTTCAGAGGTCTAATGTACAGCATGGTGACTATAGGTAAGTATACTGTATTGTAGACTTGAAAGTTGCTATGAAAGGAGAGCTTTAATGCTCTAATCGTAACAGCAACAACAAAATGGTAATTATGTGAAGTGAAGAATGTGTTAACTAACTTTATTGTGGTAAATATTTCATAATATATACATTTATCAAATCATCATATTGTATACCTCCAACTCACACAATTGTATAGGTGAATTATATCTCAATAAAGCTGGAAGAAAAACTGACCTTGTGTGAAGAAAATTAGAGTTTTTTATTGAGGATATAAAATGAATAAAGTTCCTGTCTTCAAGGATTATAAGCTTAATTGATAATGAATCTAAATTGAAGTAGTTAGGAATATGTTGAGAGTCTCACTAAAGTAAGAGTTTGGGGCAATATTTATACACTTTCAAGCAGTTTAAAGGTCACAAAAGGGCTTGAAATATTAAAAAAAAATACCTAATTCATGAGACAAGTGTTGAAATAAATGAAAATTTTATAAAAACCTTTCAAATGAATTTTCAAATTTTGTTTTAATTTTATCACAGAAAAAATTGAGCAGATTGAAAAGCAATAAGTCACAATAGATTCATTCAAGGTGAACATTATTTCCCTTATTCCTTGTGTCCATGTGAAAATTAGAGTAAGATAATTGCTCAAATAAATTCTGTATGTATCTTTAATTATGTGGGCACTAGATATGATTCTTTAAGTTTTATTTTTTTTAGTAACACAGATTACCTCTAGGCATTATCTTTATATAATGAATTTAGTTTTAGTTTTTAATTTTGTCCAATGAAAAAATATCTTTTGAAATGCAGGGTATATGTTACAAAAGTAACCATACTTTTAGTATTGTTTAAGAAAAACAGATTGTGTATTTAAATTTTCCAAATAATTACTTAGTTTGAAATGCAACTTTAACTGCAGAGACCTGATTAGGGAGAGTATAGTGAAATTATTAATAACTTGTCAATATGACCCTCTAATTTAAAAATATGTTTAAAACAAAAAAAAAAACCATATTATTATCATCCTCTGTGGATATACCCGTATTTATGAAATATTTAAAGGAATCTATATTAAAACGTTTAAATGATGACACGTGCAGCAGCACTTAAAATTAAAATCAACAATTAAAAGCATGACTGTTTAACCACATTATTCGAACATATGGTAAAATACACATTACAAAAAATATTAATATAGGCAATTAATTAGAATTGAAAATTGGTTAACATTAAATCTTTTCAAAATATTATAAAACTAAATGAGAAATCAGTCTATTATTATGTTTTTGTTTTAAAATTTAGAATATAAGGATAATCTCAATTTACTTTTATTGGTAAGTAAATCAGGAATTTGCTTTAAAATAATATTCACAATTTAAGATTAATATTGGTTTTCAAAATCTTATATATTTTGTTCTTAAAACACTTTAGGACTTAGTTTCCTGAAACTTAGTTTGATTCTATATAAATCTGATTTATTTATTCTTTCTATTTTCCATTTTTGATTGGAATTTTTTCCATAAATGACAAACTAGAATTGCTTTTATGGTGCCTGTTGATCTTATGCATATTTTAACAAATTGATGGTGAATATATACTGAAAATGAGAAAGCATCTACATATTTCTATTATCATATTTTCCTATTGATTCTCATAGGAGACTTACAGAAATCTATATATTCATCCAACTCTACTACAAATAAGGAAAATGAAAAGGAGATTTTATTACTTTTACTCCTGCCAAAGCAGGAAATCTAGTATTATGATTTTAGATTATCACATTAACCAGAATCCAGAGTATCAAACTGAGGGCATAAAAATCTTTTTATGGCTGCAAACTTTTCTAGACTCAGTGGTACAACTGAATTGATGACTGTTTATAATAGCAATAATCCCAGCAAAATCAGTCATTAGTACAGTTAACAACAGTTTATTGGAGCGTTAACTGCCCTTGGCTTTGCCTCAAGCTGTTCACAAACTGTCATTAACAGCTGGTTACAATTGATTTCTTGGGGCCTTAGTTAACAGAAATTTGATTTCAATTCAATACTGCAGAGGCTAATTTTGACTCAGTAAACAGTAAGTCTCTTTTCTTAAGGTTAGTCTTGATACAATATTGTTTTCCCCTGATATATGAAAAGACATATCCCAAAAGTCAATAAACATGTGGAAAATGTGTGATTACTCTATAGATAGAGTAGATCTAGATTACTCTAGATCAATGTTTGTGTTTTTCAACCCACATGGCAAGACTGACAGACAATATAAGACAAGAAAAGCAGTGAAGAATAAAATGTCTTCAGTTTAACATATTCATATATTACACATTTCCAAGGGTGTTCCAGTGAATGAAACCACAGTATATACTTCAAAAACTTATTATATTATTGAGCCATGTAATGGTAACAAAAGAAATGGCTAACAATAATTAAGTATGAAAAATGTCTTATTTCACTACGAATAATCACAAACAACTCAACATGTTATCTTATTATAGTCATGTTTGATTTCCAAGTGAAAACCCACATTCATATACTTCCTGTGAAGAGTGCTGTTTAGTATGACTTAGTCATTCATTCATTCATTTAACAAATATTCATTGAACATGATCTATGTGCTAGGCATTGTTGTTTACATTTGAATAAAACAAATATTACTAATTTGGTGAAATATAGTTTCTAGTGGGGTTAACAGACAGTAAACCTAGAAATCAGAATAAAATATATGTTAGAAAATAAATTCTATTAAAAAAAGGAAAAAATAGAATAATGAAAGGAGTATCAGAAAAGAAGTGTGGTTATGTTGGAGTTTGAGATTAAACATAGGATGGTCAGAATAGGCTTCAATAAGAAATAGTTTCAACAAAGACTTGGAGGAGTTAAGAGAGTTAGCCAAGTAAATATTAGGCAAATCACAATCCAAATAAAAGAAATAGCTAGAGGAAAAATTCTTATTTTTCTCATGTGGTCACATATACATAAAATGAAGTTTATCATATACACCATTTTTAAATGTACAATTCAGTGGAATTAAGTACATTTACAATTTTGTATAGCCATCACCACTTTTTATTTCCAAAATGTTTTCATTATCCCACACAGAAACTCTATAACCATTAAAAAATAATTTCCAATTACCCCATCTTAAACTCTTGGCAAACACAGTTCTTCTTTCTGTCTTTATGGATTTTCCCATTCCAGATACTTCATGAAGAACTATGCGGAATTATGCATTATATTTACCTTTTTGTGTAGCATGTTTTCAAGGTTCATCTATGTTATAGCATATATCAGATCTTTATTCCCTTTTACGGCTGAATACTATTACATTGTTTATCTATTCATCCATTAATAGACAATTGGTTTGTTTCCATCTTCTGTTTATCGTGAATAATGCTGCGATGAACATTGGTGTACAAGTATCTGAGTCACTGTTTTCAATTCTTTGGGTATATAACTTGGAGTGAAACTGTGGGGAGATATGGGACTCTATACTACATTATGCTTAACTATGTTTAAATTTTGTAGGAACCACAAAACTGTTTTCCACAATGCCCCACCCTCTAACATTTGTTTCTTCCCTTTTTTTTTCTTTTCATTTACCAGTAACCACCCTAATGGATGTGAAGTGGCAGCTCATTGTGGTTTGATTTGCATTTTTCTAATGACTAATGATGTTTAGCATTTTTTCATATGCTTATTGGTCATTTATGTATCTTATTTGATATAAATGGCATGATATACTTAAAGTGATGAAAGGGAAGAACCTACAACCAAGGTTACTCTACCCAGCAAGGATCTCATTCAGATTCGATGGAGAAATCAAAAGCTTTACAGACAGGCAAAAGCTAAGAGAATTCAGCACCACCAAATCAGCTATACAACAAATGCCAAAGGAACTTCTCTAAGTGGGAAACACAAAAGAAGAAAAGGATCTACCAAAAAAGCCCAAAACAATTAAGAAAATGGTCATAGGAACATACACATCGATAATTACCTTAAATGTAAATGGATTAAATGCTCCAACCAAAAGACACAGGCTTGCTGAATGGATACAAAAACAAGATCCATATATATTCTGTCTACAAGAGACCCACTTCAGACCTAGGGACACAAACAGACTGGAAGTGAGGGGATGGAAAAAGATATTCCTTTCAAATGGAAATCAAAAGAAAGCTAGAGTAGTTATACTCATATCAGAAAAAATAGACTTTAAAATAAAGAATGTTACAAGAAAGCCTTGGTAAATTGAAGAAAATTGAAATCATATCAAGTGTCTTTTCCAAACACAACGCTATAAGACTACATATCTATTACAGGAAAAAAACCTGTAAAAAATACAAACACATGGAGGCTAAACAATAAGAAAGCCCAAAACAATTAAGAAAATGGTCATAGGTACATACACATCGATAATTACCTTAAACGTAAATGGATTAAATGCTCCAACCAAAAGACACAGGCTTGCTGAATGGATACAAAAACAAGATCCATATATATTCTGTCTACAAGAGACCCACTTCAGACCTAGGGACACAAACAGACTGGAAGTGAGGGGATGGAAAAAGATATTCCTTTCAAATGGAAATCAAAAGAAAGCTAGAGTAGTTATACTCATATCAGAAAAAATAGACTTTAAAATAAAGAATGTTACAAGAGACAAGGAAGGACACTACATAATGATCAAGGGATCAATCCAAGAAGAAGATATAACAATTATAAATATATATGCACCCAACATGGGAGCACATCAATACATAATGCAACTGTTAACACCTATAAAAGAGGAAATCGACTGTAACACAATAATAGTGGGGGCTTTAAAACCTCACTTACACCAATGGACAGATCATCCAAAATGAAAATAAATAAGGAAACAGAAGCTTTAAATGACACAATAGACCAGATAGGTTTAATTGATATTTATAGGACATTCCATCCAAAAACAGCA
>NC_041226.1:42851622-42854250 GCF_002837175.3 Physeter macrocephalus | reverse complement strand
CTAAGAGGGAATTTTATAGCTATACAAGCCTACCTCAAGAAACCAGGAAAATCTAAAGCAAACAATCTAACCTTACACCTAAAGGAACTAGAGAAAGAAGAGCAAACAAAAGCCAAAGTTAGCAGAAAGAAATAAATCATAAAGATCAGAGCAGAAGTAAATGACATAGAAACAAAGAAAATAATAGCAAAAATCAATAAAACTAAAAGCTGGTTTTTTGAGAAGATAAACAAAATTGATAAACCATTAGCCAGACTCATCAAGAAAAAGAGAAAGAGGACTCAAATCAATAAAATTAGAAATGAAAAAGGAGAAGTTACAATGGACACCGAAGAAATACAAAGCAATAAAATTAGAAAGGAAAAAGGAGAAGTTACAATAGACACTGCAGAAATTCAAAGAATCCTAAGAGACTACTACAAGCAACTCTATGCCAATAAAATGAACAACCTGAAAGAAATGGACAAATTCTTAGAAAGGTATAACCTTCCAGGACTGAACAAGGAAGAAACAGAAAATATGAACAGTCCAATCAGAAGTAATGAAATTGAAACTGTGATTAAAAATCTTCCAAAAAACAAAAGTCGAGGACCAGATGGCTTCACAGGGGAATTCTATCAAATATTTAGAGAAGTGCTAACACCCATCCTTCTTAAACTCTTCCAAAAAGTTGCAGAGGAAGGAACACTCCCAAACTCATTCTATGAAGCCACCATCACTCTGATACCAAAAACAGACAAAGATACTACAAAAAAAGAAAATTACAGACCAATATCACTGATGAATATAGATGCAAAAATCCTCAACAGAATACTTGAAAACAGAATCCAACAACACATTAAAAGGATCATACACCGTGATCAAGTGGAATTTATCCCAGGGATGCAGGATTATTCAATATATGCAAATCAATCAATGTGATACACCTCATTAAAAAATTGAAGAATAAAAACCATAGGATCATCTCAATAGATGCAGAAAAATATTTTGACAAAATTCAGCACCAATTTATGATAAAAACTCTCCAGAAAGTGGGCATAGAGGGAACCTACCTCAACATAATAAAGGTCATATATGACAAACCCACAGCAAACTTCATTCTCAATGGTGAAAAACTGAAAGCTTTTCCTCTAAGATCAGGAATAAGACAAGGATGTCCACTTTCACCACTATTATTCAACATAGTTATGGAAGTCCTAGCCATGGCAATGAGAGAAGAAAAAGAAATAAAAGGAATGCAAATTGGAAAAGAAGTAAAACTGTCATTGTTTGCAGATGACATGATACTATACATAAAGAATCCTAAAAATGCCTCCAGAAAACTACTAGAGCTAATCAATGAATTTGGTAAAGTTGTAGGATACAAAATTAATGCACAGAAATCTGTTGCATTCCTATACACTAATGATGCAAAATCTGAAAGAGAAATTAAAGATACACTCCCATTTACCATTGCAACAAAAAGAATAAATTACCTAGGACTAAACCTACCTAGGGTAACAAAAGACCTGTATGCAGAAAATTATAAGACACTGATGAAAGAAAGTAAAGATGATACCAACACATGGAGAGATATATCATGTTTTTGGATTGGAAGAATCAATAGTATGAAAATGACTGTACTACCCAAAGCAATCTACAGATTCAATGCAATCCCTATCAAATTACCAATGGCATTTTTTATGGAACTGGAACAAATCATCACAAAATTTGTATGGAGACACAAAAGACCCCAAATAGCCAAAGCACACTTGAGGGAAAAAAACGGAGCTGGAGGAATCAGACTCCCTGACTTCAGACTATACTATGAAGCTATAGTAATCAAGACAATATGGTACTGGCACAAAAGCAGAAACATAGATCAATGGAATAAGACAGAAAGCCCAAAGATAAACCCACGCACCTATGGTCAACTAATCTATGACAAAGGAGGCAAAGATATAAAATGGAGAACAGACAGTCTCTTCAATAATTGGTGCTGGGAAAACTGGACAGCTACATGTAAAAGAATGACATTAGAACACTCCCTAACACCATACACAAAAATAAACTCAAAATGGATTAGAGACCTAAATGTAAGACCGGACACTATAAAACTCTTAGAGGAAAACATAGGAAGAAAACTCTTTGACATAAATCACAGCAAGATCTTTTTTGATCCACCTCCCCTGTAATGGAAATAAAAATAAAAATAAACAAATAGGACCTAATGAAACTTCAAAGCTTTTGCACAGCAAAGGAAACCATAAACAAGACGAAAAGACAACCCTCAGAATGGGAGAAAATTTTTGCAAATGAATCAACAGACAAAGAATTAATCTCCAAAATATATAAACAGGTCATGCAGCTCAATGTTAAAGAAACAAACAACCCAATCCAAAAATGGGCAGAAGACCTAAATAGACATTTCCCCAAAGATGATATAAAGATGGCTAAGAAGCACAGGAAAAGCTGCTCAACATCACTAATTATTAGAGAAATGAAAATCTCATGTACAATGAGGTATCACCTCATACCAGTTAGAATGGGCATCATCAGAAAATCTACAAACAACAAATGCTGGAGAGGGTGTGGAGAAAAGGGAACCCTCTTGCACTGTTGGTGGGAATGTAAATTGATACAGCCACT